>NC_143046.1:78175000-78292500 GCF_057628025.1 Oncorhynchus mykiss
GAGTTTATTAGCAAGTGCATCGGTGATGTGGTACCCACGGTGAATATTAAATCCTTCCCCAACCAGAAACCGTGAATTGATGGCAGCATTTGAGCTAAACTGAAAGTGCGAACCACTGCTTTTAACTTCTTGGTGACAGGGGGGCAGTATTGAGTAGCTTGGATGAATAAAGTGCCCAGAGTAAACTGCCTGCTACTCTGTCTCAGATGCTAATATAGGCATATTATTAGCAGATTTGGATAGAAAACACTCTGAAGTTTCTAAAACGGTTTGAATGATGTCTGAGTATAACATAACTCATATGGCAGGTGAAAACCTGAGAAAAATCCAACCAGGAAGTGGGAATTCTGAGGCTTGTAGTTTTTTAAAACTTTTAAACTTTTTTAACTCTCCCTATTGTAGATACAGTGGGATATTGGTTATGCTGCACTTCCCAAGGCTTCCACTAGATGTCAACAGTCTTTAGAACTTTGTTTGAGGATTCTACTGTGAAGTGGGGGCTCATAAGGGCGGTTTGAGCCAGGTGTCTGGCAGATTGCCACAGGCTCTGAGGCACGGTCACGAGAGAGTTAGCTCTCGTTCCATTGCTTTTCTACAGACAATGGAATTCTCCGTTTGGAACATTGATGATTTGTGATAAAAACAACCTAAAGATTGATTCTATACTTAGTTTGACAAGTTTCTACGGGCTGTAACGGAACGTTTTGAAATTTTCATCCGACGTTCGGCTGGACCTGAACACGCTTTTGGATTTGTTTACCAAACGCCCGAACAAAATAAGCTATTTGGACATAAAGATTGGACATTATCAAACAAAATAAACATTTATTGTGGAACTGCGATTCCTGGGAGTGCATTCTGATAAAGATCATCAAAGGTAAGTGAGTATTTATAATGCTATTTATGACTAATGTTGACCTCCCAATTCTGGCGGATATCTTTTTGGCTGCTGTGTTGTCTGAAAGCTGCACTCAGATTATTGCATGGTTTGCTTTTTCCGTAAAGTTTTTTTGAAATCTGACACAGTGGTTGCATTAACCTCTCTGGGATATGTGGGACGGTAGCATTCCACCTCGCCAACAGCTAGTGAAAGTGCAGGGCGCCAAATACAAAACATCCAAAATCTCATAATTAAAATTCCTCAAGCATACAAGTATTTTACACCAGTTTAAAGATTAAATTCTCGTTAATCCAGCCACAGTGTCTGATTTCAAAAAAGAATTTCAGCGAAAGCACCACAAACGCTTATGTTAGGTCACCACCAACTCACAGAAAAACACAGCCATTTTTCCAGCCAAAGAGAGGAGTCACAAAAACACAAATAGAGGTAAAATGAATCACTAACCTTTGATGATCTTCATCAGATTGAGGCAGCACCTGCACCTGTACATAGCCCATCTATAATTTAGCCCAAACAACTACCTCTCCCCCTACTGTATTTATTTATTTATTTTGCTCCTTTGCACCCCCATTATTTCTATCTCTACTTTGCACATTCTTCCACTGCAAATATACCATTCCAGTGGTTATTTTTTAAACTTGCTATACTGTATTTACTTCGCCACCATGGCCTTTTTTTGCCTTTACCTCCCTTATATCACCTCATTTGCTCACATTGTATATAGACTCATTTTTCAACTGTATTATTGACTGTATGTTTGTTTTACTCCATGTGTAACTCTGTGTTGTTGTTCGTGTCGAACTGCTTTGCTTTATCTTGGCCAGGTCGCAATTGTAAATAAGAACTTGTTCTCAACTTGCCTACCTGGTTAAATAAAGGTGAAATAAATAAATAAAAGATGACACTCATAGGACTTCATGTTACACAATATACAGTATGTATGTTTTGTTTGCTAAAGTGCATATTTCCATCAAAAAATCTCACTTTACATTGGTGGGTTATGTTCAGTAGTTCTAAAACATGCAGTGATTGTGCAGAGAGCCACATCTATTTACAGAAATACCCTTTATAAATGTTGATGAATATACAACTGTTATACATGGAATTAGAGATATACTTCTCCTTAAGTTATAACCTCTTTGGGATAGGGGGCAGTATTTTGACGTCTGGATGAAAAGCATGCCCAAAGTAAACTGCCTGTTACTCAGGCCCAGAAGCTAGGATATGCATATAATTGGTAGATTTGGATAGAAAACACTCTAAGTTTCTAAAACTGTTACAATAATGTCTGTGGGTATAACAGAACTGATATGGCAGGCGAAAACCTGAGGTCAAACCATCCAGAAGAAAAAAAATTCAGCCTACCACTGTTTCCAATGGCGGTCATGTTTAATATGAGGCGAAAACCTCCCAAATTGCAGTACCTAGGGCTTCCACTAGATGTCAACAGTCTTTAGAAAGAATTTCAGGCTGGTTTTTGGAAAAATTAGCTAGAATCTGTAGTTTTCTTAATTAAGTTGCTCCCATTTTGGCTGTAGTGTTTTCATGCTCATGGATGAGAACGCTTTCTTTGTTGTTTATCTCCGGTAAAGACAATAACGATTCTCCGTCTTAAATTGTATCATTTATTTACGTATTAGGGTACCTGAGGTTTGATTATAAACATGGTTTGACTTGTTTGGAAAAGTTTATTGGTAACATTTGGGATTAATTTTGTATGCATTTTTAAGGAGGGAAACCGGTTGATTATTGAATGAAGCGCGCCAGCTAAACAGAGTTTTTGGGGATATCAAGAAGGACTTTATCAAACAAAATGACCATTTGTGATGTAGCTGGGACCTTTTGGAGTGCCAAAAGAAGAAGATCTTCAAAGGTAAGGCATTTATTTGATCGCTATTTCTGACTTTTGTGGCGCACCTGCCTGTTTGCAAAATGTTTTTAATGCTTTTGTATGCTTGGCGCTGTCCTCACATAATCGCATGGTGTGCTTTCGCCGTAAAGCCTTTTTGAAATCTGACACAGCAGCTGGATTAACAAGAAGTTTGATGTATGACACTTGTATTTTCATGAATGTTAAATATGACTATTTCTGTCATTTGAATTTAGTGCGCTGCAATTTCACCGGATGTTGTCGAGGTGGGTCGCTAGCGCCACGTCTAGCCATAAATGTTTTAACCCTCGCAAGGCTGCCGGCCAAGACGGCATCCCTAGACGCGTCCTCAGAGCTTGAGCAGATCAAATGGCTGGTGTGTTTACAGAAATATTCAATTAATCCCTATCCCAGTCTGCTGTTCCCACATGCTTCAAGAGGGCCACCATTGTTCCTGTCCCCAAGAAAGCTAAGGTAACTGAGCTAAATGACTTCCACCCCGTAGCACTCACTTCCATATTCATGAAGAGCTTTGAGAGACTAGTCAAGGATCATATCAACTCTACCCTGCCTGACACCCTAGACCCACTCCAATTTGCTTACCGCCCCAATAGGTCCACAGATGACGCTATAGCAATCACACTGCACACTGCCCTAACCCATCTGGACAAGAGGAATACCTTTGTAAGAATGCTGTTCATCGATTACAGCTCAGCATTTAACACCATAGTACCCTCCAAACTTGTCATTAATCTCGAGACCCTGCCATGATTAATCTGCTGACCATGTGTATGTGACCAAAACAATTTGATTTGATTTGTTTTGAAACAGAAAAACACATACATGCAGTACGCAAGCACAAGTATAGAACTGCGGGCACCTTCACTAGCATGTTCAGTTTGATTACTGCATTTGATGCACCTCCTTCTTCCCTTACTCTAAAACTACACATTCTTCTTCCCTTACTCTAAATCTCTACATCCTTCTTCCCTTACTCTAAATCTCCACATCCTTCTTCCCTTACTCTAAATCTCCACATCCTTCTTCCCTTGCTCTAAATCTCTACCTCCTTCTTCCCTTACTCTAAATCTCCACATCCTTCTTCCCTTGCTCTAAATCTCCACATCCTTCTTCACTTACTCTAAATCTCTACCTCCTTCCCTTACTCTAAATCTCCACATCCTTCTTCCCTTACTCTAAATCTCCACATCCTTCTTCCCTTACTCTAAATCTCCACATCCTTCTTCCCTTGCTCTAAATCTCTACCTCCTTCTTCCCTTACTCTAAATCTCCACATCCTTCTTCCCTTACTCTAAATCTCTACATCCTTCTTCTTCCCTTACCCTAAATCTTATTCTTCCCTTATTCTAAATCATGCTTCTTCTTCCATTACTCTAAACCTCTACATCTCTTCATTCTTCCCTTACTCCCCCTCTGTCTCCCCTCCCTTCCGTCCCCCTCTCCCCTCTGTCCCTGCTCTGTCTCCATTGCATCCCCTATGTTCCCCCTCTGTCTCCCTTCCCCCCTTCCCTTCCCTCCCACCCCCCTCTCATCTCTGTCCCCCCTCTGTCTCCCCTCTCTCCCCCTTCTGTCCCATGGTGCTGTTCTCTGGCTCCCGTAGGGGAGGCCATCTCCACTCAGCAGATCGTTTTCCAGGTAGTTACCATCCTCTTTGTGGATTTAAAGCCACTAGAAAGACACTGATCTGTTGCCTGCCGTTAGCTTCCCTTCCCCTCTGGGCTAAAACACATCCTGACATCACATGGACCTGTTCAGACCGTCAGGGCTGTCGCTACGGACAGTGTCTGTGACTCAAATGGCAAACTATCCCTATATAGTGCATTACTTTTGACCAAGGCCCAATGTCTCTGTCAGCATGAACACAATGAACAGGTATGGATAACAACATGACAGAGACTGATATTACGTCATCTTTATTTATCCAAGGAATCAGATTGGAGGAGAAGGAGATGGCCTCTGCAATGGAGGACAGACAACTCTAGAAGACCAACGTTTCATACTGTCGACGACCACATGATGACAGCTAGGTAAGACATTTAGAAATGTTCCTTTTTAGAGTAATGACAAGAAAAGAGAGTGTGATCTTAGTGAATGTGTACATGAATCACTTTTTTATATATTTGTAACATTTGTAATTGGATTTAGGAGTTATGCTGAACAAAATGATTTGCCACTCAATTCTAAACATGAACCTATTATTGACAAATTTTAATCTCACTAGATTTATACTATTTTTTGACCAGATAAATTGGAAGATATTCATTAATAGTGGCGTTGCAATTTCCGTCCACATAATTTGCTACTTTGATTGATGTGTTTTGTTGCATATGCAGCGGGAGACATAGGTACTTTTAACTGTAAAAGGACTTAACATGTTGGATTAGTAATAAGACAGAGACCTCTTCCACAGAACAAAACCTTCTTCATATTTCCTCATCTGGTTGTACAGGGATCTTTGACTTGGTGTAATATCGTGAACATGTTGAAGATGGATCTTGGCCCTGGCTACAACATTAAGCAGACATATATGACAGCTCACGCTTAATCCCTGATTTTAATCCACTTTTTATTATTCAAATTCAAGGAAAAACAACAAGATATATAAAAAATCTGTTGAGTAAGAGAGAAAACTACCAGAAATGGAACAGCCTACCAAACATTAACACCTACAGTAAAATAGCTTAGGCTACATACTCTACAAAGGATTAATATATTGTAGGTCTGTGTGTGCATAGCATACAAATGCCCTTCTCTCTTTCTATCTCTCTCTCTGTGTGCGTATGTCTGAACGTGCTCATATACTGTACACATTTTACATACCCGTACACTCACTGACTAAGAGACATTGCTCCCCAGAGCCATGGATTAAAAACAATACATTCACCAGGAAATCCTCTCCACTAGCACTGACCCCATTGTGTTTATAACTCGTCTTTAAATGAAGTCAACTTGGCCAACCTGGGTTCATAAATTCATCCGTGGAGTCTCTTTCTCCCCCTCCTTCCTCATTTTCTCAGTGGATTTACTGTGTTAGGAGAAATAACTGTCAGGGAAAATGCCTGGTAAAGTGCTGGACAAGGGACCAGCAGAGCGGGAGTATTTATCACGGTATTGACTTTGTGACTGCAGGTGTCGTGAACTCTTTTGCCATAAACTGGAGCATTCGGAGCGAGCGCAGGCGATCGATACGGGGAAAACTGCTGTCAGGTCCTCTCCCAAGGAGCATTGCTTTTGTTATAGCCACTTAGCGGTCTGATAAATGCCCCGCCACGGAGAGAGATTGGAGAGAGGAGGCGAGAGGGGAGCAGAGCAGAGAGAGATGGGAGAGAGGAAGCGAGAGGGGAGCAGAGCAGACAGGGATGGGTGAGAGGAAGGGAGAGGGGAGCAGATCAGAGAGAGATGGGAGAGAGGAAGCGAGAGGGGAGCAGAGCAGAGAGAGATGGGTGAGAGGAAGCGAGAGGGGAGCAGAGCAGAGATAGATGGGAGAGAGGAAGCGAGAGGGGAGCAGAGCAGAGAGAGATGGGAGAGAGGAAGCGAGAGGGGAGCAGAGCAGAGAGAGATGGGTGAGAGGAAGCGAGAGGGGAGCAGAGCAGACAGGGATGGGTGAGAGGAAGGGAGAGGGGAGCAGATCAGAGAGAGATGGGAGAGAGGAAGCGAGAGGGGAGCAGAGCAGAGAGAGATGGGTGAGAGGAAGCGAGAGGGGAGCAGAGCAGAGATAGATGGGAGAGAGGAAGCGAGAGGGGAGCAGAGCAGAGAGAGATGGGAGAGAGGAAGCGAGAGGGGAGCAGAGCAGAGAGAGATGGGTGAGAGGAAGCGAGAGGAGAGCAGAGCAGAGATAGATGGGAGAGAGGAAGCGAGAGGGGAGCAGAGCAGACAGGGATGGGTGAGAGGAAGGGAGAGGGGAGCAGAGCAGAGAGAGATGGGAGAGAGGAAGCGAGAGGGGAGCAGAGCAGACAGGGATGGGTGAGACGAAGGGAGAGGGGAGCAGAGCAGAGAGGGGAACCATAATCCCTACACCTCCCACTGCAATTCACACACAGAGAGGAAGGCATATAGAAGACGACAGAGCTTTTTATTGTTACAGAGCGACTTGCATTTCTTGGATTCAACTTTACCTTTCATTGTGTTTAATATCTATGTTCTTATAATGAAATGGAATAAATAGAAGTCTGTAAAAACATTTCACTATGCGTCCCTGGTAACTACTGGCAACGTTGATCCAGAGGTGAAAAGGCATGGAACAAAGCACAGAATGAAGGACTCACAATGGCAGTGGACAACACATGTGTAGGTAGTGGTGGATTTAAGGAACATACAGTATGTGCAGTACAGTGCACCTCAGGACCCCTTCTGACCTACTGTGTCTAATGGTTATTATTACAGAAAGTCACACAAATGTTTAATGATATTATATTTATTCATTTTATCCAGTTATTCACAGTTAGATAACAATGTGGACACACTCGCTCATGCAAGTGGACATGCACACACGCAACATATACAGTCGTGAGAATGACACAAATATTAATTTTCACAAAGTCTGCTGCCTCAGTTTGTATAATGGTAATTTGTCTATACTCCAGAATGTTATGAAGAGTGATCAGATGAATTGCAATTAATTGCAAAGTCCCTCTTGCCATGCAAATGAACTGAATCCCCAAAAAACATTTCCACTGCATTTCAGCCCTGCCACAAAAGGACCAGCTGACATCATGTCAGTGATTCTCTCGTTAACACAGTTGTGAGTGTTGACGAGGACAAGGCTGGAGATCACTCTGTCATGCTGATTGAGTTTGAATAACAGACTGAAAGCCTCAAAAGGAGGGTGGTGCTTGGAATCATTGTTCTTCCTCTGTCAAACATGGTTACATGCAAGGAAACACATGCCGTCATCATTGCTTTGCACAAAAAGGGCTTCACAGGCAAGGATATTGCTGCCTGTAAGATTGCACCTAAATCAGCCATTTATTGGATAATCAAGAACTTCAAGGAGAGCGGTTCAATTGTTGTGAAGAAGGCTTCAAGGCGCCCAAGAAAGTCCAGCAAGCACCAGGACCATCTCCTAAAGTTGATTCAGCTGCAGGATTGGAGCACCACCAGTACAGAGCTTGCTCAGGAATGGCAGCAGGCAGGTGTGAGTGCATCTGCACGCACAGTGAGGCGAATACTTTTGGAGGATGGCCTGGTGTCAAGAAGGGCAGCAACAAAGCCACTTCTCTCCCGGAACAAAATCAGGGACAGACTGATATTCTGCAAAAGATACAGGGATTGGACTGCTGATACCTGGGGTAAAATTATTTTCTCTGATGAATCCCCTTTCCGATTGTTTGGGGCATCCGGAAATAAGCTTGTCCATGGAAGACAAGGTGAGCGCTACCATCAGTCCTGTGTCATGCCAACAGTAAAGCATCCTGAGACCCTTCATGTGTTGCTTCTCAGCCAAGGGAGTGGGCTCACTCACAATTTTGCCTAAGAACACAGCCATGAATAAAGAATGGTACCAACACATCCTCCAAGAGCAACTTCTCCCAACCATCCAGGAACAGTTTGGTGATGAACAATAACTTTTCCAGCATGATGGAGCACCTTGCAATAAGGCAAAAGTGATAACTAATTGGCTCGGGGAACAAAACATAAATATTTTTTCGGTCCATGGCCAGGAAACCCCCCAGACCTTAATCCCATTGAGAACTTGTGGTCAATCCTCAAGAGGCGGGTGGACAAACAAAAACCCACACATTCTGACAAGCTCCAAGCATTGATTATGCAAGAATGGGCTGACATCAGTGGCCCAGAAGTTAATTTACAGCATGCCAGGTCGGATTGCAGAGGTCTTGAAAAAGAAGGGTTAACACTGCAATTATTGACTCTTTGCATCGACTTAATGTAATTGTCAATAAAAGCCTTTGGCACCAATGAAATGCTTGTAATTATACTTCAGTATTCCATAATAACATCTGACAAAAATGTCTCAAGACACTGAGGCAGCAGACTTTGTGAAAATTAATATTTGTGTCATTCTCAAAACTTTTGGCCATGACTGTACACACACAGACTGCACTGTCAATCTCCCACCCCCACAGACCCCCCCCCCCCCACCCCCATAATACACACCCTACAGACACAAACCTATTCTAAATACCATCTCTCCATCTGCAAACTCTCACAGTCTCACGTCAGAATTAGACGTTCGTCCATATTTCACAAACGTTCAATTTCAAAGTTGTTCCAAACGTTACATTTCGAACAATCAACCTTTTGTATCAAAGGCAGATTATGCACCCATCCCCAATCCCCATAGCAAAACCCAAACCTAGTTGAAGGTAACAGTGCACACTATTGCCCCTGGTAGCCGGTTTCCACATCATCTCCAGGCGTCCTCAGACATGAATGGACGGCGATTTTTGACTTCTATCATGGCCTGCTCTACATACCTCACCTCCCCTTCCATTCCATCACCATCTGAGAAGGTGGTCCTAGTCCCTGGTCAGACATGGTTCATCAAAAGTATCTGTATCTACTTGCTGGGCGGTCTGGAATGGACCAAGGGTAATGGATGAGGTGAGGACAGGATGGTGTTGAGCAGCATCACAGAAACACACACACACACACACACACACACACACACACACACACACACACACACACACACACACACACACACACACACACACACACACACACAACACAGCGACAATAAGACGATAACCAGACAGAAGTCTTGACCGTGACCCTGTGTGACCTCCTGTGACCTCGGGTCCCTGTCTGACATCACAGGGGTTAGGGGTCGGGGGAGTTGACCCTGGAGATGGAGCCAGGGTTAACATTACCTCTGATCCCTGGTTGTCAGGGGGCGCTGGAATGCTGGGATTAACGGTCTTGTGGAGGACAGGGTGAAGACAGGACCTCTCTGTCTCAATCCTCTTTTTGCTCTGTCTCTCTCTCTCTCTTTTCTCACTTTCTCACTTTTCTCTCAGTTTCACCCGTTCTGTTTGTTGTACTCTTCTCTTTTCTATCTCTTTCTATTTTCTCTGTCTCACTCTTTTCAACACATTGCAGTGACAGGAACCCTATTGTAGACAGCAACACAATTAGACTCAACCAAATCAAGAGTAAACAAAAATAGAATTACTTGACACATTGGAAAGAATTAACAAAAAAACTAGAATGCTATTTGCACTAGAATGCTATTTGGCCCTAAAAAGAGAGTACACAGTGGCAGAATACCTGACCTCTTACCTCCCTTATCCTACCTAATTTGCACACACTGCATATAGACTTTTTCTATGTTTGCTTATTACATGTGTAATTCTGTGTTGCTGTTTCTGTCGCACTGCTTTGCTTTATCTTTGCCAGGTCGCAGTTGTAAATGAGAACTTGTTCTCAACTAGCCTACCTGGTTAAATAAAGGTGAAATAAAAAAATACAAATAAACTGACCCAAAATTAAAGAAATCTTTGACTATGACACAGTGAGCATAGCCTGGTCACTGAGAAAGGCCGCCGTAGGCAGACATGGCTCTCTAGAGAAGACAGGCTATGTGCACACTGCCCACAAAATTATGTGGAAACTGAGCTGCACTTCCTAACCTCCTGCCCAATGTATGACCATACTAGAGACACATATTTCCCTCAGATCACACAGATTCACAAAGAATTCAAAAACAAACCCAATTTTGATGAACTCCCATATCTATTGGGTGAAATACCACAGTGTGCCATCACAGCAGCAAGGTGTGTGACCTGTAGCCACAAGAAAAGGGCAACCAGTGAAGAACAAACACCATGGTAAATACAACCCATATTTATGTTTATTTATTTCCCTTTTTTACTTTAACTATTTGCACATCGTTGCAACACTGTATACAGATATAATATGACATTTGAAATGTCTCTATTCCTTTGGAACTTTTGTGAGAGTAATGTTTACTGTTAATTTTTTATTGTTTATTTTACTTTTGTTTATTGTCTATTTCACTTGCTTTGGCAAAATAAACACATGTTTCCCATGTCAATAAAGCCCTATGGATTGAATTGAGAGACAGAAAGAAAGAGAGTAAGATAGAGAGAGAGAGGGAGAGAGAAACTGTGATAACAGGGGGTTGGAGGGTTGGATGCTCCAGCAGACAGAGAGAGAGAGAGAGAGAGAAAGGGAGAGAGAAAGAAACTGTGATAACAGGGGGTTGGAGGGTTGGATGCTCCAGCAGACAGAGAGAGAGAGAGAGAGAGAGCGAAAGGGAGAGAGAGAGAAACTGTGATAACAGGGGGTTGGAGGGTTGGATGCTCCAGCAGACAGAGACAGAGAGAGAGAGAGAGAGAGAGAGAGAGAGAGAGAGAGAGAGAGATAGAGAGACAGAGACAGAGAGGGAGACAGAGAGGGAGAGAGAGAGAGAAACTGTGATAACAGGGGGTTGGAGGGTTGGATGCTCTAGCAGGCAGAGAGACAGATGATGACAGATCAGCGCTGACCTGTGACAGAAGGGAGGAGGGAAGAGGAAGGAGGGAAAGGGGGTTGAGCTGGGGGGTTGGGTCGGCCGTAGGGGTCAGACACACTGATTGATGTCACACAGACACACCCTCCCTCCTCTGGGAGTCCTGCCTACCTTAGCCTGCTGTGGAGAGGAACTCTGGGTACTTAAAACACTAATGACATAATGTCCATTGTGAGGTCAGAGGGAGTTCAGGCCTACAGGGCTCCGTTTGTTTCTGGGGTTACACACAATGAGCTGCATGCCTTCACACAGACCATTAATAGTTCACAATACAGAGACAGGGTGAACTAGGCTTTCTCAGACATGAAACAAAGAAGCAAAGAAGTTACACAGAAAGATGTGCTTGAACATTTGAAACGTTTTATGAACTATTATGACAACGGATAAATCGAGTACCGAAAAAAATCTCTCTTCCCAACCCCTCATGATTGTTCACCTCTGATGTCATGTTTGACAGACTCAGAAGCAGCAGGGTTGAAGGTGAGACTGGTCTACGATAAGTTTGTCCAGTCTGAGATGCTATAGAAGGTTACTAGTGTTAACCCCAAGCTACAAATCACCCCTACAGCTAGGTTGAAGGTGAGAGACTGAGACAATATTGTGTTGTCACTGCTACCACATTGTGTTGCTACCATGCTGTGTTGTCATGTGCTGCTCCCTTGTTATGTTGTTGTCTTAGGTCTCTCTTTATGTAGTGTTGTGGTGTCTCTCTTGTTGTGATGTGTGTTTTGTCCTATATTTATATTTGTATTTTATTTTTAATGCCAGCCCCCATCCCCGCAGGAGGTTTTTTGCCTTGTGGTTTCTATTCATGGTGCTTTAATAAAGCAACTACACATGAACAATCTACAAAACAAGAAACCTGAAAACCTAAACCGCCCTATCTGGTGCAAACACAGAGACAGAAACAATCACCCACAAACCCCAACACCAAACAGGGTACCTAAATATGGTTCCCAATCAGAGACAATGACTAACACCTGCCTCTGATTGAGAACCATATCAGGCCAAACATAGAAATAGACAAACTAGACATGTAACATAGAATGCCCACTCAGATCACACCCTGACCAAACAAAACATAGAAACATACAAAGCAAACTATGGTCAGGGTGTGACATCTTAACTGACTTAAATAAAGGCTCAATAAAATGAAATAAATTGTAATTAACAACCTTCAAGTCAGGGCCTAAACATTTCAACAGCACTGAAACTTTCGAGCCTTCTTTTCTGTCACCTGCGAACACACATACAATTTGCGACACCCGAAATCAAACAAACAAAAATAAGATGTTTGAGAAAGTACCAATGCTTTATTACAACAGTTTTATGTGCAGGTGTAACAGGGTGAATTAATCTCTCTCTCCAATTAGAGTGTTGCCAATGTTAGAGCAGCTGGAGAGTGTTATATAGTCAAGTCATCTACTGCTATAGAGACAATTGAAATCAGACAGTTTGCTGTTCGTATTGACCGCTTGGGATGTGCAAATGTCAGAATGAATACTTTGAAATGATTAATTTCTTCGACATGAAATGTCAATAGTGAATATGTGAAAATAAAACGAGAGAGTGAAGGTATGATGATGATGGCATGATCCAGTATTTTCATTTTCCATCTTTTAGTATTATTAGGCTAACATTTTCATCCACTGTTAATTAAAGTAATTAGACACATGCAGTACTTTAAAGTTTTACTTCTTCTGGTACATTGTTGGAACTGAACTTTTCCCATTGTTATACCTTACCAATAATGTGACAGAACTACATCAACAGTGAATTTAATATAGTACCCTATTCCCTAACAGTAGACTGTCACAATGAGCAGAAGCTGTGCATTGGGATTTTAATGCACTGTCTCTACTGGTAGAAAGTCTCACTCAGCAGCTTGTATCCGTCACTATGGCAGGTTAGGGCTAGTTTTGACAGACTCCATTGAGGCACAGATAAATAACGAACCTCTGTGTGTGCGTCTGTATACCTGTACACATTCGTATGTGCATATTGTGTCTATAATATGTTAGCTTGCGAACCCACCCCCCCGCTCTCTCGCTTTCCTTCCTCTCTTTGTCCCTCTCTCTGTCTCTGTCTCTGTCTCTGTCTCTCTCTGGGTCATTGTAATGTGCATTTGGTCGGTGTATTGCTGTGTTGTTGGGCGATGCTACCATGTTCCAGAGGTCAAGCTATTCTGGAGTCTGGAAGGCAGAGCATACCTCATGTTCCTATGAAGCCAGAGCATACCTCATTGTCTCGATCTGACCTTAGTTCCTTTATTTTGTCTTTGTGTTAGTTTGGTCAGGGCGTGAGTTGGGGTGGGTAGTCTATGTTCTTTTTTCTATGTTGTGTTTCTGTTTTTGGCCTGGTATGGTTCTCAATCAGAGGCAGCTGGCAATCATTGTCTCTGATTGAGAATCATACTTAGGTAGCCTGTTTTCCCCATTTTGGTTGTGGGTGATTATTTTCTGTTTAGTGTTTTTCGTCACCTTACAGGACTGTTCGTTTTGTCGTTTTGTTCAGTGTTCAGTTTTCTTAAAATAATGGACACTTACCACTCTGTGCATTGGTCCTCCTCCCTTTCTCCAGACGACAACCGTTACACTCATGTTCCTAGGAAGGCAGAGCATACCTCCTGTTCCTAGGAAGGCAGAGCATGCCTCGTGTTCCTAGGAAGGCAGAGCATGCCTCGTGTTCCTAGGAAGGCAGAGCATGCCTCGTGTTCCTAGGAAGGCAGAGCATGCCTCGTGTTCCTAGGAAGGCAGAGCATGCCTCGTGTTCCTAGGAAGGCAGAGCATGCCTAGTGTTCCTAGGAAGGCAGAGCATGCCTCGTGTTCCTAGTCTTTTGTTTTCTCTAGAGTTGGTGGTGGAATGCTACGCTGATGAATAGCTGACATATTCAATCATGTAGTGCAAAACCGGTTCCTAATCCTTCCTTTCTGACACTCTCCTTCTGACTCTCACCTGTCTCTGACTCTCTCCCTCCCTCAGACTCTCTCGCTAACCTTCTCCCTCTGAAACTCTCTCGCTCTCTGACTCGCTCTCTCGCTTTCCTTCTATCACTCTTTCTCTCTCTTTGTCCCTCTCTGTCTCTGTCTCTGTCTCTCTGGGTCATTGTAATGTGCATTTGGTCAGTGTATTGCAGTGTTGTTGGGCGGTGCTACCATGTTCCAGAGGTCAAGCTATTCTGGAGTCTGGAAGGCAGAGCATGCCTCATGTTCCTATGAAGCCAGAGCATACCTCATGTTCCTACGAAGGCAGAGCATACCACATGTTCCTAGGAAGGCAGAGCATGCCTCATGTTCCTAGTCTTTTGTTCTCTCTAGAGTTGGTGGTGGAATGCTATGCTGATGAATAGCTGACATATTCAATCATTAAGTGCAAAACCGGTTCCTAATCCTTCCTTCCTGACACTCTCTCCCTCTCCCTTCTCTCCCTCAGACTCTCTCTCTGACTCTCTCCCTCTGAGGCTCTCTCTCTCTCTCTCTGACTCGCTCTCTCTCTCTCTGACTCGCTCTCTCTCCCTCTGACTCTCTCTCTCTCCGACTCTTTCCCTCTGACTCTCTCTCTCTCTCTCTCTCTCGCTGACTCTCTCTCTCTCTCTCTGACTCTCTCTGACACTCTCTCTGACACTCTCCCTGACACTCGCCCTGACACTCGCCCTCTGACTCTTTCTTTCTCTCTGACTCTCTCTTTCTCTGACTCTCTCTCTTTCTCTCTGACTTTCCCTCTTTGCGTGTGTGTGTGTGCGATTCATTCAATGGCTTAGAGGAGTTTACCACATCAGTCACTGGCGTCATTAATAAGTGCATTGACGACGTTGTCCCCACGGTGACCGTAAGTAAACAAACAGAAGCCATGGATTACAGGCAACATCCTAGCTGCGTTCAAGGAGCGAGACACTATGACCTCCAGTGAGCAATCAAACAGGCAAAGCGTCAATACTGGACTAAGATCGAATCCTTATATGCGGGATCTGACGCTCGTCACATGTTGCAGGGCTTGCAAACGAGCAGGATTACTAAGGAAAACATAGCCGAGAGCTGCCCATTGATACAAGCCTACCAGACAGGCTAAATGCCTTCAATGCTCTCTTCGAGGCAAGCAACACTGAACCATGCATGAGAGCACTAGCTGTTCCGGACGACTATGTGATCACTATCTCCACAGCCGATGTGAGTAAGACCTTTAAACAGGTTAACATTCAGACTGATTACCAGGACGTGTATGCAAAGCATGCGCTGACCAGCTGGCAAGTGTCATCACTGACATTTTCAACCTATCCCTGACCAGTCTGTAACACCAACATGATTCAAGGAGACCACCATAGAGGGTGGAATAGTGGGGACCAATTGGATGTTTACTTAGTAGCAATGCAAATATCATGGTACAGTTACATAGACACTCAATCATCATGTTACTTTTTAATGGTACGTTTACAAACATATATTTTGATAAATAGAATTGAAAGTTGTGTCTCATTATGGTAAGTGGTGAAATAAGTATAGCCAGTTACAATTGTAATGGCTTAGCAGATAATACGAAAAGACGATCAGTATTTACCTGGCTAAAGGATAAGGAATATAATATATATTGTTTACAGGAAACTCATTCAACAATTTTAGATGAAGATTTGTGGAAAAAGGACTGGGTGGGCGAAATACATTTCTCCCATGCGCAAAGAAATTCAAAAGGGGTGATGGTATTAATTAACAGTAATTTTGATCCAAATCTGCAAATTGTCCAAACAGATCATCAAGGTAGATGGATTATTTTAAATATGTTATTGGACAATAAACAAATACGTTCGCAAACCTAAACCTATATGGGAGGGTCTGGGTGGGCATCTAACCTCGGTGGCGGCTCTGGTACTGGACGCCGCCCCCCTTCTTTACACTGAGTCCGCTCTTGTAGCACTGACCCGTGGATCATCGCCGGAGGCTCTGGACTGCGGATCCACGCCATAGGCCACGGGCCAGGGACACTCGCTGCGTGGATCATCGCCAGATGTTCTTGACTGGGGACCTTCGCTGGAGACCCCAGACTGGGGACCATCGCTGGAGACCCCGGACTGGGGACCGTCGCTGGAGGCCCCGGGCTGGGGACCGTCGCTTGAGGCTCCAGACTGGGGACTGTTGCTGGAGGTTCCGGACGGTGCCCCTTGTTGGAGGTTCCGGACTGTGGCCTGTCGTTGGAGGTTCCTGACTGTGAACTGTCGCTGGACGCTCTGGACTGGGTACTGTCGCCGGACGCTCTGGACTGCCGAGGCGCACTGTAGGCCTGATGCGTGGTGCCGGCTCTGGTGGTACCGGGTTGGGGACACGCAGCTCAGGGCGAGTGCGAGGAGCAGGAACAGGGCGTACTGGACTGCCGAGGCGCACTGAAGGCCGGATGCGTTGTGCCGGCACTGGTGGTACTGGGCTGGTGACACGCACCTCAGGGCGAGTGCTGGGCGCAGGCAAAGGACGTACCGGACTGGGGAGGGGCACTAGAGGTCTGGAGTGTAGAGCTGAGCTGCAAATGCAGGGCACAGGCACAGGAAGCACTGGGCTGTGCAGACTCACCGGAGACACAGTACACAGAGCCGGCGCAGGATATCCTGGTCCAAGGAGGTACACTGGAGACCAGGAGCGCTGAGCCGGCACCCTCCTTCCTGGCGTGATGCCCATTCTAGCCCGGCCAATGCGAGGTGCTGGAATAGAGCACGCCGGGCTAGAATAGAGACACCGTGCGTACCACCGCATAACACAGTGCCTGACCGTTAACACGCTCCCCACAGTAAGCAAGAGGAGTTGGCTCAGGTCTCCGACCTGACTCATGCAATCTCCTCGTCCCCCCCCCCAATTTTTTAATTTTTTTTATTGGGGCTGCCTCTCGGGCTTCCGTGCTAGCCGTGTACCCTCATATCGTCGCCGTTCCTCCCGTGCTATCTCCACCTGCCTCCATGGTAGGTGATCCTCTCCTGACAGTATTTCCTCCCACGTCCAGGATCCTTTACCGTCCAGTATTTCGTCCCATGTCCATGCTGTCTGCTCCATCAAACGCTGCTCCTCCTTTTCACGCTGCTTGGTCCTTTTATGGTGGGCTGTTCTGTCATGTTCGTCGTAACGAGGAGACCAAGGTGCAGCATTGTACATCTTTAATGTAAGAGAGAACACTGAACAATACTATACAAAACAACAAAACAAACCGTGAAGCTATATGACTAGTGCAAACAGGCAATTAAACATAGAATAACAACCCACAAAATACCCAAGGAACATGGCTACCTAAATATGGTCCCCAATCAGAGACAACGATAAACAGCTGCCTCTGATTGAGAACCAATCTAGGCCACCATAGACATATAAACACAGAGACTAGAAAAACCCCTAGACATACAAAAACCCCTAGACAATATGGCATATAGAATTTCCACGTGGGCGAGGATATTGGAAATTTAATCAAAGCCTACTAGATGATAAATTGTTTAGATCTAGGACAGAAGAATGTATAACTTACTTTTTCAGACGTAACAAAGGTACAGCAGATCCCCTATTGTATGGGACACTTTTAAATGTGCCTTTGGAGGCCATGCAATTCAGTTCTCATCTGAAAAAAAAGCAATTTAGATCAAAAGAGTCCATATTAACAAAGGTGTCACGTCCTGACCATAGAACCCTATATTTTCTATGGTAGAGTAGGTCTAGTTTATTATTTATTATTTATATGTGAGGTTCTAGGTTTATTTTCTATGTTGGGGTTTGTGTATGATTCCCAATTAGAGGCAGCTGGTAATCATTGTCTCTAATTTTTTCCAACTGTGGGTTATGGGATATTGTTTGTATGTATGTTTTCTGTAGTCACGGTCCGTTGTTATTTTATTGTTTATTTGTTTTTGTCGCTGCTTAGTTTTACTTTCATTAAAATATGTGGAACTCAATGGTCCAATCATCATTATTACGAACACCGTGACAAAAGGAAATTGAAGGACTAACAGTACAGGTAGATAGCAATAGAAATTGTACCATAGAGGCACAGAATAAGTTAGAAGAATAACAAAAATAAATGGAGGAAATTATTCAAGAAAGATCCAGTGAAATATTTTATAAAAATAAAGCAAACTGGATGGAAAATGGGGAAACATACAAATTATTTTTCAATCTTCAATATAGAAATGCTACCAATTTTTTTTATTGAAACTTGTTACAAATGATGGAGTCAGGCATGATTCAATGAATGATATTTTGAAAGAGGAAGTAAAGTACTTTAAGGATATGTTTTTGTTTCAGTCTCCTCCATGTCCACTAAACGAAGCCAATTGTATGGATTTTTTTCCTAGTAATAATGTAAAATTAACATCTGTACAGAAAGACTCATGTGAAGGCCAAAATACAGAGGAGGAACTTCTTGATACAGTTAAAGCCTCTAAGGCTGGGAAAACTCTAGGGCTGGATAGTATACCAGTGGAAGTATACCAAACCTTTTTTGATATACTCAGAGGACCATTATTAGCATGTTTTAACCACTCCTATATAAATGGTAGATTATCGAACAAGCAACAAGGTCTGATTTCATTAAAAACAACCTGAAGATTGATTATAAAAAACGTTTGACATGTTTCTGTGGACATGACGGATATTATTTCGAATGTTCGTCTGGGTTGTCGTGACCGCTCGAGCCTGTGGACTTCTTAACATAACGCGCCAAACAAACGGAGGTATTTTGGATATAAAAATAATCTTTATGGAACACAAGGAACATTTATTGTGTAACTGGGAGTCTCGTGCATGAAAATATCCGAAGATCATCAAAGTTAAGCGATTAATTTGATTGCTTTTCTGATTTCCGTGACCAAGCTACTTTGATGCTATGTTCACATTGTTTTGTCCAGTGATCGATAAACTTACACAAATGCTTGGATTGCTTTCGCTGTAAAACATATTTTCAAAATCTGAGACGACAGGTGGATTAACAAAAGACTAAACTGTGTTTTGCAATATTGCACATTGTGATTTCATGAATATAAATATTTTTAGTAATATTATTTGAACGTGGCGCTCTGCAATTCAGCGGATGTTGATGACAATTATCCCGCTAAAGGGATCCGTGCGGCAAGAAGTTTTTAATATCGTCGTTCAGCCACAACTCGGTGAAACAATAGATATTACAGTTAATGTCCCGTTGGTAGGATATACGTGCTTTCAGTTTGTCCCATTTATTTTCCAGCGGATTGAACGTTAGCTAGCAGGACGGAAGGCAAGGGCAGATTAGCCACTCGTCGCCAGATCCTCGCAAGCCGCCCTGATCATTTGCCTCAAAATCTCAGTTTCTTTCTCCAGCGAATGACGGGGATCGGGGCTTGGTCGGGTGTCTGCAGTATATCCCTTGTGTCCGACTCATTGAAGAAGAACTCCTCATCAAATTTGAGGTGAATAATCCCAGTTCTGATGTCCAGAAGCTCTCCTAGGTCATAAGTGACAGTAGCAGCAACATTATGAACAAAACAAGTTAACAACAACATGAAAAAAAATGTGCATGATTGGTTGAGCGCTGATAAGATGGCAGCCCTACCCTCTGGCAGCATCGTGAAAGTGTCTCAGCTTGAGTTAACGATAGATAGATTAAGTTGTGGCGAGAGTCTCGACAGTGGAAACATAATTACTTGAGGCAGAACATTGTTTTGAGTTCCTGTATCCCCACTGTGACAGAAGCCAATGGACTTCTAAACCCCTTGATTGTCACTGTTCTGTTCAACTAGTGTTTTTTTCTTCTTAAAAAAGTCTGAAGTGGAGCCGGCTTAATTTACATGTACAATTGTTGACGCAAATTTTTGCCCCCCACTGGCGTTCTGGGCACAGGGACTCTGGTGGTCTACTTGAAACGTAGTTGAATCAAAACATGTTCCACATTATTTCAAAAAAGAAATCTCGCCTTTTTTATACTCAACTTTTTAGTTAAATCCAATGACATGGTAAAATGTTTTGTTGATTTCACTCTGAATCCACGTTAGTTGACAACTCAGCCAAATGTAAATAAATCAAAACTGACATCTGTGCCCAGTGGGACACCATTCATTAAGACCTTCACCTAGAATAAAATGTTTTATCTCTATGTTGTAGTATTGTATGGTTGTCCTAAATAACAGCTTTCTTGACAACTAAATAAATTAAATTTTCGTCAAAGGACAAATGTTAACCGCTTTTATTGATTTGTTTTATCAGCCATAGCAGCTTCAAACATTTCTTCACACACACACATGGCTACAGTATGTCTTTAACATCAGTTTCAAGGAAGTTTGGTTTTACAATGACAACGCCAATAAAACAGACATGAACTGCTCTTCGGGCTAGTCACAGGGAGCTCGTAAACGGCTCAGCCAGGAAGAAGGGCACACCTCTTCAAACTGTTCTGCAGATGGGGATAGTCAATCCCCCAAGCACTGAACACACCCAGGTCCACAAGTGCACTGCTCCTCCATCATTGAGAGGGATACATTCACAGAGCTGGAGTGAGACATGGTGGAGCTCAGAGTGCTAGTCCACACAATCCAGACAGAACAGACCCACAAAACAGACCAGCACAACAACACCCCCGCAACAAAACCCGGAGGGCAGAAGGTGGAGATCCACAGCTGTCTGAGAGAGCTGGCTGCACTCCGGACTGAGGTGAGAGAACTTAAGGAAGAGGGAGAGGAACACATGACACAGCTAACAGCAGTGAAGGAGGAGAGGGAGGAACACATGACACAGCTAACAACAGTGAAGGAGGAGAGAGAGGAACACATGACACAGCTAACAGCAGTGAAGAAGGAGAGAGAGGAACACATGGGACAGCTAACAGCAGTGAAGAAGGAGAGAGAGGAACACATGACACAGCTAACAGCACTGAAGGAGGAGAGAGAGGAACACATGACACAGCTAACAGCAGCGAAGAAGGAGAGAAAGGAACACATGGGACAGCTAACAGCAGTGAAGAAGGAGAGAGAGGAACACATGACACAGCTAACAGCAGTGAAGGAGGAGAGCGAGGAACACATGACACAGCTAACAGCAGTGAAGAAGGAGAGAGAGGAACACGTGACACAGCTAACAGCACTGAAGGAGGAGGTGAGAATGCTGAGGTGTGACAGAGAGCAGGACACTACCCCAGAGAACTCAGCAGAACAGCTCACCTCAGACCCGGACCACAACCTCAACACCACAATGGAACAGACAAGACAGGACCCACCAACCCAACAGACCCCACCCCTCCTAGCAGCCCCCTGTCAGCTTCCCCGAAAGCTCTATTGACATTCCCCACACATTCACTGAGGACACACAAAAGCCAGGAATTGTGCTCCTCACTGACTCAAATGGCAAATACATTCAAGAGAATAAACACACAAAGTGGCTAAACTCTGGTCCTCAAACACTAGGCATGCCCTGGAGCTGTTGTCAGAGGACAAACTACGGTCCCCCAGCCACATTATAATTCACACGGGTACAAACAACCTGGGGGCCCTAGTAGGAAACATGCTCTGCTCACACCTTGAGGAATGGTCCAGGCCTAAATCACACAAAAACAACACTAGACACTATGAAACACAAAGATTTTGCTATCTCATCCTGGAATATACAAGGTCTGAGGTCATCTGCCGTTGGCCTAAAGAGCAAGAACCCAGACTTCATAAAATGAACAAGAAATGTTATAGAGGAGATGGACCCACTGGCTTCCCTCTAGGTTACAGAGAGCTGATAGTTCCATCCACCAAACTACCAGGTGAGAAACAGGGAAGAGACTCAGGGGGTATGCTAATTTGGTATAGAGCAGACCTAACTCACTCTATTAAATTAGTAAAAACAGGAACATTTTACATCTGGCTAGAAATGCATAAGGAAACAGAGAAAACTGTCCTCATACGTGCTACCTATATCCCCCCAATAGAATCCCCATACTTTAACGATGACAGCTTCTCCATCCTAGAGGGGGAGATCAACCATTTCCAGGCCCAGGGACATGTACTAGTCTATAGCGAACTAAATGCCAGAACTGGACAAGAACCTGACACTCTCAGCACACAGTGGAACAAACATCTAACTGGAGGTGACAGTATTCCCTCCCAAATGTGCTACCCTAGACACAACTATGGCAAAACAAACAACAAAAATGGGTCCTGTAGCTCTGTTGCATGCTGGGTCTTTACATAGTCAATGGTAGGCGTCGAGGAGACTCCTATGGTAGGTACACCTACAGCTCATCCCTTAGCAGTTGTACTTTAGATTACTTTATCACTGACCTCAACCCAGAATCTCTCAAGGCGTTCACAGTCAGCCCACTAACACCCCTATCAGATCACTGCAAAACCACAGTCTACCTGAACAGAGGCATCAAAGCCAAAGGAACTACACAATATTAAGAAATGCTATAGATGGAAGGAAAGTAGTGTAGAAACGTACCAAACAGTTAGGCAACAACTAATTCAATCCCTTTCAGACAACTTCCTGGACAAAACATTTCACAGTAATAGTGACGGTGTAAACTTGGCAGTAGAAAGCTTAAACAGTATATTTGACCTCTCAGCTTCCCTATCAAATCAAAACATTTAAAGTTGACAACCTAAGAAAATTAATAACAATGACAAATGGTTTGATGAAGAATGTAAAAACTGAAGAAAGAAATTGAGAAACCTGTCCAACCAAAACATAGAGACCCCAAAAACCTGAGTCTATGCCTTCACTATGGTAAATCACTAAAACGATACAGAATTAAACTACGAAAAAAAGGAATAACACATCAGAAATCAGCTCAATGTAATTGAAGAATCCATAGAATCTAACCACTTCTGGGAATACACTAAACTAACAATCACATAAAGAGTTATCCATCCAAAACAGAGATGTGTGGATAAAACACTTCTCCAGTCTTTTTGGCTCTATAACAAAGAGCAAACAGCAAAAACATATACATGATCAATTACAAATCTTAGAATCAGCTATTAAATACTACCATAACCCAGTGGATTTTCCAATTACATTGAATTAACTACTGGACAAAATGTTGGCATTTTCCCCAATATTTGGAATCAAGGACTGATAACCCCAATCCACAAAAGTGAAGATAAATTTGACCCCAATAAATACAGTGGGATATGCGTCAACAGCAACCTTGGGTGAATCCTCTGATTTATCATTAACTGCAGACTTGTATATTTCCTCAGTGAAAACAATGTACTGAACAAAAGTCAAATTGGCTTTTTACGAAATTACCGAATCACAGACCAAGTATTCACCCTGCACACCCTAATTGACAAATACACAAACCAAACCAAAACAAAGGCAAAGACTTATAAAGCTTTGTTGATTTCAAAAAAGCTTTTGACTCAATTTGGCATGATGGTCTGCTATACAAATATGTGGAAAGGGGTGTTGGGGAAAAAGTTGACATTATAAAATCCATGTACACAAACAACAAGTGTGTGGTTAAAATGGACAAAAAACACACACGTTGCTTTCAACAGGGCCGCGGGGTGAGACAGGGATGCCGCTCCACCCTCTTCAACATACAGTACCAGTCAAAAGTTTGGACACACATACTGATTAAAGTATTTTTATTTATTTTTACTATGTTCTACATTGTAGAATAATAGTGAAGACATCAAAACTATTAAATAACACATATGGAATCATGTAGTAACCAAAAAAGGTTTGAACAAATCAACATATATTTTAGATTCTTCAAAGTAGCCACCCTTTGCCTTGATGAAATCTTTGCAAACTCTTGGCATTCGCTCAACCAGCTTCACCTTGAATGTTTTTCCAACAGTCCTGAAGGAGTTCCCACATCGGCTGAGCACATGTTGGCTGCTTTTCCTTCACTCTGCAGTCCAACTCGTCCCAATTGGGTTGAGGTCAGGTGATTGTGGAGGCCAGGTCATCTGATGCAGCACTCCACCATTCTCCTTCTTGGTCAAATAGCCCTTATACAGCATGGAGGTGTGTTGGGTCATTGTGCTGTTGAAAACAAATGTAACAAAAGATGGCGCCGGAGAGGACGGCTGCCGTCTTATCGGCTCTTAACCAACCCTGATATTTTGTTTGTTTTTCTGCATTGTTCGTGACCTGCTTTGTACATAATGTTGCTGCTACCGTCTCTTATGACCGAAAAGAGCTTCTGCACATCAGAACTGCAATTACTCACCTAATATTAGACAAGTTTTTCTTCAATGAGTAGGATGGGAGGGATATACCACACCCGACCAGGCCCAGATCCCCGTCATTCGCTGGAGAAGGAAACTTCAGAGATCA
The DNA here is from genome assembly GCF_057628025.1 of Oncorhynchus mykiss. Taxonomy (NCBI): domain Eukaryota; kingdom Metazoa; phylum Chordata; class Actinopteri; order Salmoniformes; family Salmonidae; genus Oncorhynchus; species Oncorhynchus mykiss. The sequence continues at coordinate 78,199,540 of NC_143046.1, forward strand.
GGCCGACGAGTGGCTAATCTGCCTTTGCCTTCCGTCCTGCTAGCTAACATTCAATCGCTGGAAAATAAATGGGACAAACTGAAACCATATAACCTACCAACGGGACATTAAAAACTGTAATATCTTATGATTCACTGAGTTGTGGCTGAACGACGACATTATAAACATACAGCTGGCGGGTTATACACTCTATCGGCAGGATAGAACAGCAGCCTCTGGTAAGATATGGGGCGGGGGACTATCCATATATGTAAACAACAGCTGGTATATGATATCTAAGGAAGTCTCAAGGTAATGCTCGCCTGAGGTAGAGTACCTCATGATAAGTTACATAATCTACCTAGAGAGTTTTCATCAGTATTTTTTGTAGCTGTCTACATAACTCTGTCATGACGTGGCCATTTTTGTGGTGTAGGTCATGGCTTTCCCCTCTCTCACTCTCTCCTACACCAAGGTCCTGTTATCTCAGGTCGTCTGAGATAACAGAACCTGGGTGTAGGAGAGAGTGAGAGAGAGGTGGAAGCCACAATCTACACCCAGTAAGGGCCACGTCATGACAGAACTGTAGTGGAGAAGATTGAGTGCTTCAAGTTCCTTTGCGTCCACATCACCAACAAACTAACATGGTCCAAGCACCAAGACAGTTGTGAAGAGGGCACGACAAAACCTATTCTCCCTCAGGAGACAGACAAGAGTTGGCATGGGTCCTCAGATCCTCAATATGTTTTACAGCTGCACCATCGAGAGCATCCTGACGGGTTGCATCATCGCCTGGTATGGCAACTGTTTGGCCTCCGACCGCAAGGCGATACAGAAGGTAATGCGTACTGCCCAGTACACCACCGGGGCCAAGCTTCCTGCCATCCAGGACCTCTATATCAGACGGTGTCAGAGGAAGGCCTAAAAAATTGTCAAAGGCTCCAGCCACCCTAGTAATAGACTGTACTCTCTGCTACCGCATTGCAAGCGGTACCGGAACGCCAAGTCTAAGTCCAAGAGGCTTCTAAACAGCTTCTACCCCAAGCCATACGACTCCTGAACAGCTCATCAATTGGCTACCCAGACTATTTGCATTCTATGCTGCTGCCACTCTCTGTTTGATCTATGCATAGTCAGTCTACCTACATGTACGTATTACCTCAATTACCTCGACACCGGTGCCCCCGCACATTGACTCTGTACTGGTACCCCCTGTATATAGCCCCGCTATTGTTATTTACTGCTGCTCTTTAATCATTTGTTATTCTTATCTCTTACTTTTTTTTAGAGGTATTTTCTTAAAACTGCATTGTTGGTTAAGTGCTTGTAAGTAAGCATTTCACTGTAAGTGTACCTGTTGTATTCGGCGCATGTGACAAATAAAATGTGATTTGATAAGAGCAAACCAGGTGGGATGGTTTGCACCCCCACACCATCACACTTCCTCCATGTTTCACCTGGGAACCACACATGCAGAGATCATCTGTTCACAGAGACACGATTTGGACAGATCTCCACCGGTCTAATGTCCTTTGCTCGGGTTTCTTGGCCCAGAGGTGCAGATAACTTCCTATGGCGGTCCTCATGAGAGCCAGTTTTATCATAACGCTTGATGGTTTTTGCGAATGCAATTTAAGAAACTTTCAAAGTTCTTGAATTTTCAGAATTGACTGACCTTCATGTCTTGAAGTAATTATGGACTGACATTTCCCTTTGCATATTTAAGCTGTTCCTGCCATAATATTGACTTGGTCTTCTACCAAATAGGGCTATCTTCTGTATACCACCCATGCCTTGTCACAACATAACCAATTTGCTCAAATGCATTAAGAAGGAAAGAAATTCCACAAATTAACTTTTAACAAAACACACCTGTTCATTTAGATGCATTCCAGGTGACTACCTCATGAAGCTGGTTGATAGCATGCTAAGAGTGTGCAAAGCTGTCATCAAGGCAAAGGGTGGCTACTTAGAAGAATCTCAAATAATAAACATTTGTTTAACACTTTTTGGGTTACTAAATTATTCCATATGTGTTTTTTCATAGTTTTGATGTCTTCACTATTATTCTACAATGTAGAAAATAGTAAAAATTAAGAAAAACCCTTGAATGAGTAGGTGTATCAGAACTTTTGACTGGTACTGCATATCAACTAATTGGCGAGGGCACTAGAACAGTCTTCAGCACCCAGCCTCACCCTACTAGAATCTGAAGTCAAATGACTACTGTTTGCTGATGATCTGGTGCTTCTGTCCCAAACCAAGGAGGGCCTACAGAAGTATCTAGATCTTCTGCACAGATTCTGTCAGACCTGGGCCCTGACAGTAAATCTCAGTAAGAGAAAAATAATAATGTTCCAAAATAAAAAGTCCAGTTGCCAGGACCACAAATACAATTCCATCTAGACACCGTTGCCCTAGAGCACACAAAAACTATACATACCACGGCCTAAACATCAGCGCCACAGGTAACTTCCAGAAAGCTGTGAATGATCTCAGAGACAAGGTAAGAAGGGCCTTCTCTGGCATCAAAAGGAACATAACATTCAACATACCAATTAGGATCTGGCAAAAAAATAATTGAAACAGGTATAGAACCCATTGCGCTTCATGGTTGTGAGGTCTGGGGTCTGCTCACCAACCAAGAATTAACAAAATGGGACAAACACCAAATTGAGAATGCATGCAGAGATGGTTGTCCTTCTGGAAGGTTCTCCCATTTCCATAGAGGAACTCTAGAGCTCTGTCAGAGTTACCATCGGGTTCTTGGTCACCTCCCTGAACAAGGCCCTTCTCCCCCAATTGCTCATTTTAGCCAGGTGGCCAGCTCTAGGAAGAGTCTTGGTGGTTCCAAACATCTTCCATTGAAGAATGATGGAGGCCACTGTGTTCTTGTGGACCTTCAATGCTGTACAAATGTGTTGGTACCATTCCCCAGATCTGTGCCTCTACACAATCCTGTCTCAGAGTTCTACGGATAATTCCTTTGACCTCATGGCTTGGTTTTTGCTCTGACATGCACTGTCAACTATGGGACCTTATATAGACAGGTGTGTGCCTTTGCAAATCATGTCGAATCAATTGAATTTTCCACAGGTAGAGTCCCCTCAAGTTATAGAAACATTTCAAGGATGATCAATAGAAACTTGATGCACCTGAGCTCAATTCTGAGTCGCAACGCAAAGGGTCTGAATACTTATGTAGATAAGGTATTTACATTTTTAATTTTCAAAAAATAAAAATAAACTGTTATAATCCATTGTTATAATGGAGTATTGTGTGTAGGCTTTGAAATACATCCACAGGTACACCTCCAATTGACTCAAATTATGTCAATTAGCCTATCAGAAGCATCTAAAGCCATGACATCATTTTCTGGAATTTTCCAAGCTGTTTAAAGACACAGTCAACTTAGTGTATGTAAGCCTTTGACCCACTGGAATTGTGATACAGTGAATTATAAATGAAATCATCTATCTGTTAACAATTGTTAAATTACTTGTGTCATGCACAAAGTACATGTCCTAACAGACTTGCCAAAACTGTAGTTTGTTAACAAGAAATTTGTGGAGTGTTTGAAAAACGAGTTTTAACGATTCCAACCTAAGTGTATGTAAACTTCCGACTTCAACTGTAGATAATATTTGACTTGGATGACAGCGTAAGTCCTTATCCTAGCTTTAGCACCCCATGATGTTAAACAGCAAATATCTCAAACGCTTCATCTTCTCTCTCTCCCCCTCAACCCTAGAGACACTACATGCATCCCAAATGACACCCTGTTTCCTCTATTGTGCACTACTTTTGACTAGAGTACCATAGATCCTGGTCAAAAGTAGTACACTATATAGGGAATAGGGAACTACATTATAAAAACCCGGTGGTCGGTCGGTTGGCCTGTTACAAATATCATCCATTCCTGCAGAAAGTCTTTGTCAGGCTGGGCTTGATGGTCATCAGGCTCTCCCTGGTTGCGTCCTAAATGGAAATCTGTTCCCTTTATAGTTTGCTGCTTTTGCCCATAACGCTCTGGTCCAAAGAAGTGCGCTGTATAGATAATAGGGTTCTATTTGGGAAAGAACCACAGCCAATCTGAGGGAGATAAAGTGTCAACTATCTCTCTAGGGGGCTAATAGAGCAAGCCAGTAGTCCTTCCTCTTCTACTCTTAATTTGGGGTATTTGCATAGGGGCAATCTGACATTGTCATTCACAGTAGCTGCAGTCCAAATTCATTTCCACACAGCTTCTGTCACAGGAGGCTCCAACAGGGAGCTTCTGCTGTAGCAGGCTACTCTCTGTTGCTCTCTCTGATTCTCATTCATTATTGTATATCTGCTCTGAGACATTCAAGACACAGAGAAAAATGGGAAGATTATAATTGTTATGCCTCCATGAACAAAAATAAAATGGGGTCTGTCTCTCTGTCTACACTACACAGACAAACTCATTCAATGGAAGGCCATAGGTGTCTGCGGGTTTTTCGCTATTCACTTGTCCTTGATTGAAGTATTAAGGTCACTGATTTGTAAGGAACTCCCCTCACCTGTAGGTCTTAATTTAAAGGGATACCAAAAACCAGCAGACACTAGGCCCTCCATGGAATGGGTTTGACAGCCTTGCTATACAGCTTACTGTATGTGCTGTATGTTAATTCATTTTAAGTGGATATGAAGATTCCTTTTTGTTTAGAGGGCCGAGGGGCATCTGACCAATGGCTCTCTCTGTCCCTGGAGAAAATGTTAGTACCGCTGAAACTAAAAGCTGGGTTCTCTACTTGATTTGGCAGTAACACGCACACACACATGCACAGACACAATCACTGACACAAGCAAACACACACACAGAGCCTCTCGGACAGCTATGAGTCATCAGTAGGTCAGCTTGATGTGATTCCTGTCTGGAGTTAACGACACCCCTCACCTTACTTTCAAAATGGACAGATCACACATCCATGTTTCTCTCTGTGTGTACTCTAGTCTGGTGCATGCCTGACTATCTGTAAGCCGATGTAGGGGATTAAATCATTTATGGAATAAATTGTTTATGAAATCATGAACTGAGCTGATGCTGCTAGATATTCATCAGTCGTTTAGAGAGTGGACGATGACGATTGTCATTGGCATCCTTTTCTCTACATAGTACACACATTTTTACCAGGGCCCATAGGATGCCATTTTGGATCTTGAGAGCTGAAGTCTATTCTCACTGGTACTTAACTGATAAACTGACGTCAATAACAAAGCAGAAATTCTGATATGATCACTCGATCTGCCCGTGAAAGGCCTTACTGAATGAGAATTGACAAAAAATAAAACAATAGATAGATTTTGCATTATGTTTTAAGAGAAGACAAAGAAGAGCAAAGTATTCTTTAAACCACTCTTGTATGTAAAAACCTAAACTAGCCAGTCTCTCATCGAGCCATATAGAGATATCCCTATCAGGCATGGAAGATGATAACCCTCCCACTCTCCCTAATCACACTTAATCAATGGAGCTGATCTTTGCATATGGCCGCTTGCTGGGTGATTAAAGCCAAGTCTCAACACAGAGGGATTGTGAGGGAGGGAGTGTGAGGGAGGGAGGGATTGTGAGGGAGGATGGGAGGGAGGGATTGTGATGGAGGGATTGTGAGGGAGGGAGCGTGACGGAGGGAGGGAATGTGAGGGTGGGAGCATGAGGGAGGGAGGGAGGGTAGAGAAAAAGCCATCCAGATGGGGAGGAGAAGAGGACGACCTCCCACTGTTATAACGCCACTGTCGTTTCCATCTCTACTACTTAGTGTTCCAAAACACAGAGAGGGACCTCATACTGCTACGGACAGAGGATTCACAGGTAATGGTTTGTTATCTGTAGCATGCATCTTACAATGATCCTCTGTTCTATTTAGGTGTGATGTGTGACATTAACCGAGGTAGAAGAAGAGACAAATGTAGTTATGAAAGTTCAATCAGCAAGGCTGGTCTGAATGGATTGTCATTTCTTTCATCTAGTAAACTCTATTTTTCAAATCGGTTCCTATCTCACTCATCAGCAAAGCAGGTTTTTATAAGCTAGTGTCTATCACGTTACCTCATCACCTTAGCTGGTATTTATAGGGTAGCGGTTTTCTTACCTCATCAGCATAGCAGATATGGTAATGTTGTTAACGTTACCTCATCAGCATAGCAGATATGGTCATGTTGTTAACGTTACCTCATCAGCATAGCAGATATGGTAATGTTGTTAATGTTACCTCATCAGCATAGCAGATATGGTCATGTTGTTAACGTTACCTCATCAGCATAGCAGATATGGTAATGTTGTTAATGTTACCTCATCAGCATAGCAGATATGGTAATGTTGTTAACGTTACCTCATCAGCAAAGGTATGGTAGTGTTAGTAATGTTACGTCTCTCCTCTTCACCATTAGCAAGCAGAGGGAATGTCATTCACCTATTAACTTCAGCCAATGAGCATGGCACACTAATGCATCTCCATCACGCTTGCTGATTACCTATTGGTTCACTTGTGCAATAATCACTTCCCTTTCTGTCAACCAATGGGCATCAATCTAAGGGAGTATTTATGTCCTTCTCTCTCACTGGATTTTGCAGCAATAGTCTTCCAACGACCTTTCACCTCCCCACCACCACCAGCATAATAACCTGATGGCCTGTCATCGAAACCCCGTTCTCCAAGCGGGGGAGTTTCGATGCCAACTGCCCAGCAAAGGGCAACCTGTCATCAGCATCTGGCTGTGAGGAGAATTTCTCGGAGACGAGGCCTACCCCAAACTATTCAATACAATTCCATATTGTATTTTGTCTGATGTCATTCAGTTAAGCCTGAACTCAATTGAACAAAAATCCTGGTCGCAAAAAGCTTAGTAGGAAGGTAAGGAGAGAGAGAGAGAGAGACAGAGAGCGAGAGCGAGAGCGAGAGAGAGAGAAATATGAGAGGGTTTATGTGATTGTCTTACATTGTCTGACATGATTTTTGTTAACTTTAGACAATGGGTTAGAGAAGTCAGATATGGGTTGTTTGCAGGCCGAACGGTCTGTTCTGTATGTGTTCGGAACTCGATTGTAAGGGTTTTCGTTTTCCTCCTCTGACGAGGAGGAGTAGTAGGAAGGATTGGAGGACCAATGCACAGCGTGGTAAGTGTTCATTATATTTATTTATAACTCAGAACACTAAATAATAAACCAACAAAGAGAATGAAATGAAACGAAACAATCCTGTACGGTGCATACATAAAACACAGAACAGAAAATAATCCCCCACGAAACACATTAGAAAGCAGGCTACCTAAATATGGTTCTCAATCAGGGACAACGATTGACAGCTGCCTCTGATTGAGAACCATACCAGGCCAAACACAGAAATAGCAAATCATAGAAAAACTAACATAGACAACCCACCCAACTCACGCCCTGACCATACAAAGACATAATAAAAAAACTAAGGTCAGAACGTGACATCGATACTGTGAAGTAGGCAGGCCGTTAGCAATTCACACTACATTCCTTCTAAACCTAACCATGATCCCTGAGTGCCTTTCCCTGGACTCTCTCCCAAAAAATACACAGTACCAGTCAAAAGTTTGGACACACCTACTCATTCAAGGGTTTTCTTAATTTTTTACTATTTTATACATTGTAGAATAATAAGACATCAAAACTTTTAGTAACCAAAAGTGCTAAACAAATCTGAATATATTTTAGATTTTAGATTCTTCAAAGTAGCCACCCTTTGCCTTGACAGCTTTGCACATTCTTGACATTCTCTCAACCAGATTCAACTGGAATGATTTTCCACAGTCTTGAAGTAGTTCCCACATATATTGAGGACTTGTTGGCTGCTTTTCCTTCACTGTGTGGTCCAACTCATCCCAAACCATCTCAATTGGGTTGAGGTTGGGTGATTGTTGAGGCCAGGTCATTGGATGCAGCACTCTACTTCTTAGTCAAATAGCCCTTACACAGCCTGGAGGTGTGTTGGGTCATTGTCCTGTTGAAAAACAAACTATAGTCCCACTAAGCGCAAGCCAGATGGGATGGCGTATCGCTGCAGAATGCTGTGGAAGCCATGCTGGTTAAGTGTGCCTTGATTTCTAAGTAAATCACAGATAGTGTCACCAGAAAAGCACCCCCACTCCATCACACCTCCTCCTCCATGCTTCACGTTGGGAACTACGCAAGCGGAGATCATCCACTCACCTACTCTGCGTCTAACAAACACACGGTGTCTGGAACCAAAAATCTCACATTTGGACTCATCAGACCAAAGGACAGATTTACAGTGGTCTAATGTATATTTGCTCCTGTTTCTTGACCCAAGCAAGTTTCTTCTTCTTATTGGTGTCCTTTAGTAGTGGCTTCTTTGCAGCAATTCGACCATGAAGGCCTGATTCATACAGTTTCCTCTGAACAGTTGTTGTTGAGATGTGTCTGTTACTTAAACTCTGAAAAGCATTTATTTGGGTTGCAATTTCTGAGGCTGGTAACTCTAATGAACGTATCCTCTGCAGCAGAGGTAACTCTGGGTCTTCCTTTCCTGTGGCGGTCCTCATGAGAAGCAGTTTCATCATAGCGCTTTATGGTTTTTGCGACTGTGCTTGAAGAAACTTTCAAAGTTCTTGAAATGTTCCGTATTGAATGACCTTCATGTTTTAACCCTTGTGTTGTCTTAAAGGTCAAAAATGACCCGCCACTATGTTTAACAGCAGAGAAACCCTCTCAACATTACAACAAGTGACACATTGCCTTTGTTCACATTTTCATGAAAGGTGTACACCACCAGGGTACAAAGACTGTCTTAGGGTAATTTTTGACCAGGCAGTTATAAAATAATTTATACACCACAAAAACCATGAAAACACAGACACACACACACACATACACACACACACAATGAGAAATTGAGATACGTTGTGCTACTGATTGAACTAAAAAAACTGAAACTTTTTTGTGCATGTGCAGTATCTCCCCTCCATGACCTCACACATGACTCAAGTTTACAGACAAAATAAACAACATTTCAGACAAAATAAACCTTTCTTGAATGCATTGTTTAATAATGGGGAATGCAGTCAGAGGCTATAAAGGTGCTGCAGATAACAGTCCCTCCCAGTTCTCTCTTTGCTGAAGCCATGAGAGCACGTTTCAGTGCCCAACAGGTCGTATATCTGAACGAGGGGACGAGGAGTTAATACGATAATCAGGGGGAAACTGTAACCTATGACATACCTCGTCCAGTCTCCTCGGGACTTTTCGCGAGCCAGACTCAGTCTCCCGGTGCATACACCGGGGCCTCACTGCGGTGGCGGTTGGCGCTCACCTTCTGTTGCCTGATGGCCCGTTGCAGGCGTACATGGGCAGCGTCCCAGGTTTCCTCCGAGCACCGAAACCATTCATCCACCACAGGTGCCTCGATCTGGCTCTGATGCCACGGTGCCAGAACCGGCTGATAACCTAGTACACACGGAGACAGGTTAGTGGAGGAGTGATGGAGGGAGTTTTGGGCCATCTCTGTCCAGGGGATGAAAGCCGACCACTCCCCCGGCCGGTCCTGGCAATAAGACCGTGAAACCATGAGGTCAGGCTAACCAAGACCCCCAGACGTTCCATGAACGCCCTCCAGACCCTTGATGTGAACTGGGAACCTCGATCAGACACTATAGTAGGAGTTTAGGTGGCGTACCCGAGCGCTGAGGCAGCACAGCTCCTATCCCAGCCTCGGACGTGTCCACCTCTACTATGAACACTAAGGAGGGATCAGGATGAGCCAACACAGGAGTCGAGGTAAACAGAGCCTTCAGGTGACCAAAAGCCCTGTCCGCCCTAGCTGACCACTGCAGTTGCACAGGTCCCCCTTCAGCAAAGAGGTAATGGGAGCCGCTACCTGACCAAAGCCCCAGATAAACCTCCGGTAGTAGTTGGAAAACCCTAAGAACCGCTGCACCTCCTTTACCGTGGTTGGAGTCAGCCAATTACGCATGGCTGAAATGCGGTCCCTCTCCATCTCCACCCCTGACTCGGACAGGCGGTACCCTAGGAAGGAGACGTACTGTTGGAAGACCAGACATTTCTCAGCCTTAATGTACAGGTCATGCTCCAACAGTCGACCAAGTACCTTGTGCACCAGAGACACATGCTCGGCGTGTGTAGTGGAGTATATTAGAATGTCATCTACATACACCACTACACCCTGCCCGTGCAGGTCCCTGAAAATCTCATCGACAAAGGATTGGAAGATGGATGGAGCATTCATCAACCAGTATGGCATGACGAGGTACTCATAGTGCCCAGAGGTGATACTAAATGCTGTCTTCCACTCATCCCCCTCCCTGATACGCACCAGGTTGTAAGCACTCCTGAGAACCAATTTGGTGAAGAAGCGCGCCCCATGCAATGACTAGGTCACACTGGCTATGAGAGGCAGAGGGTAACTGTACTTCACCGTGATCTGATTTAACTTTTTATGGCTGCAGGGGCAGTATTGAGTAGCTTCGAAGAAAAGGTGCCCATTGTAAACAGTCAGCTCCTGAGTCTCAGTTGCTAATATATGCATATTATTATTAGAATTGGATAGAAAACACTCTGAAGTTTCTAAAACTGTTTGAATTATGTCTGTGAGTATAACAGAACTCATATTGCAGGCAAAAGAATGAGAAATTCCACTTCCTGTTTGGATTTTTTCTGGGGGTGGCAGATTTTCAACCTAGCTCTCATTGAAATTACAGTGAGATATGGATGCGTTTTCACTTCCTACGCCTTCCACAGATGTCAACAGTCAATAGAACTTTGTCTGATGACTCTAATGTAAAGGGTGGTTGAATGAGACAGGAAGTAGTCACCACTGCCACGAGTTGACCATGCTTTCACTATGCGTTCACAAGGGAAGGACCTAAGTTCCACCGCTCATTTGAAGTCATTCTAATTCTCCGGATGGAACGTTATTGTATGTAAACAACACTCTAAACATTGATTCAGTACATCGTTTGACATGTTTCTACTGACTGTTACGGAACTTTTGGACATTTCGTCACGTTATAATGGACGCGCTTTGTGACTTTGGAATGGTTTACCAAACGCGCTAACCAAAGTAGCTAATTTGACATAAATAACAGACAATATTGAACAAATCAAGCATTTATTGTGGACCTGGGATTCCTAGGACTGCATTCTGATGAAGTTCACCAAAGGTAAGGAAACATTTATCATGTATTTTCTGGTTTCTGTTGATTCCAACATGAGGCTAATTTTTCTATTGTTCTGAGCGCCGTCTCAGATTATTGCATGGGTTTCTTTTTCCGTAAAGTTTTTTTGAAATCTGACACAGCGGTTGCATTAAGGAGAGGTATATCTATAATTCCATGTGTATAACTTCTATTATCATCTACATTTATGATGAGTATTTCTGTTGAAACGATGTGGCTATGCAAAATCACTTGATGTGAATGGAATGCTCCAATGTAAACTCAGATTTTCTGATATAAATATGAACTTTATCAAACAAAACATGCATGTATTGTGTAACATGAAGTCCTATGAGTGTCATCTGCTGAAGATTATCAAAGGTTAGTGATTCATGTTATCTCTATATGTGCTTTTTCTTTCTCTCTCTTTGGCTGGTAAAATTGGCTGTGTATTTTGGTGAGTTGTTGGTGACCTAACATAATCGTTTGTGGTGCTTTCCCCGTATATCCTATTTGAAATCGGACACTGTGGTGGGATTAACAACAAGACTACCTTGAAAACGATATAAGATACATGTATGTTTGAGGAATTTTAATTATGAGATTTCTGTTCTTTTGAATATGGCGCCCTGTACTATCACTGGTTGTTGTTATATCGCTCCCGGTAACGGGATCTCAGCCATAAGAAGTTAAACCTCTACAGTCAATGCACGTGTGTAAACCTCCATCCGTCTTCTTCACAAAAAATAAACTTGAGGAGGTAGGTGAGGTGGAAGGCCGAATGTATCCATGTCCCAGAGATTCGGTGACATATGTTTCCATAGCCACCGTCTCCTCCTGTGACAGAGGATACACGTGACTCCTGGGAAGTGCTGCGTCTACCAGGAGATTTATCGCACAATCGCCCCTTCGATAGGCTGGTCGTTGAGTCGTAAAATCGGCATTTTCAGGGGGGAGTGTGCATTGTGGAGACCTGGTTTGGACTTTCCACCATAGTTGCACCTATGGAAACACCTATACACCTCCCTGAACACTGATGTGACCACCCCTTAGAGCCCTCTGTTGCCACAAAATATTGGGGTCATGATGGGCCAACCAGGGAAACCCCAACACCACAAGAAACGCAGGAGAGTCTAATTCTCTCCTCATGACCCTTCTGCGTTATCATACATAGTGGAGCTGTGACCGCCCTAATCATACCCGACCCTAAAGGACGACTATCTAAGGAATGTACAGGGAAGGGCACATTAACAGGAACAATAGGGATCCCTAATCTACGAGCAAATTAACTTTCAATAAAGTTCCCCGCTGCGTCTGAATCCACTAGCGCCTTATCCTCTCTAGGGTAGGGGGCAGCATTCACAAAGGCATTTTGGATGAAAAGCATGCCCAAATTAAACAGCCTGCTACTCGGGCCCAGAAGATATGATATGCATATAACTGGTAGATTTGGATAGAAAACTTTTAATATAGTGTCTGTAAATGGAGCAGAACTGATTTGGCAGACGAAAACCTGAGAACATCCATACAGGAAGTTTTTTGTTTGTTGGTGTTGTAGTTTTCTATTCAATGCCATTACAGTATCCATTGACTTAGGACTCAATTTGCAGTTGCTATGCCACCCACTAGATGTCAACAGTCTTTAGAAATATTTCAGGCTTGTATTCTTATAAATGAGGGAGTAAGACCAGTCTGAATGAGTGGACACTGACGTGTCACAGAGCTTTTTCATGCGCAATCCCGAGAGAGTGCATTTCTTGTTTACCTTTTATATTGACGTTATTGTCCGGTTGAAATATCATCATCATCATCATCATCATTTAGGCTAAAAAACAACCTGAGGGTTGAATTTAAACATCGTTTGACATGTTTCTATGAACTTTACGGATACAATTTGGATTATTTTTATTTTTTCTGCCTGTTTTGACTGCGTTTGAGCCTATGGATTACTGAAGAAAACACGAACAAAAGTTTTTTGGCTATAAAGAGACTTCATCGAACAAAAGGAACATTTATTGAGTAAATTAATGTCTTCTGAGTGCCACCATATGAAGATCATCAAAGGTAAAGGATTAATTTCATCTCTATTTATCAGTTTTGTAACGCTTCTGCTTGGCTGGTAACAGTTTGAAATAATTTGTCAACTGGGCTATGTTCTGGGCTAGGTATGTTCTGGGCTAGGTATGCTTTCGCCAAAAATAATTTCATAAATCTGACACTGTGGTTGGATTAACAAGAAGCTCATCTTTAAACCTATGTAAAATATGTTTTGTTTTCCGAATTTTTATAAAGAGCATTTCTGTATTTGAATTTGGCGCTCTGCAACCTCACTGGATGTTGGCCACATACCCTAGAGAGGTTATGCTGGGAATGCGGGGCAATGCTATAGATATATATACATGTGCGCAACAGGAAGCTCTGGGTGAGTTGCGTGCATACTCACCTGGTATGATCCACCAATGCCCTGACTGCTGCCTCGACTTCCTGGGGAACCTCTCTAGCACCGACCAGCCGTGTGTCCTCTGTGGCCACAGGTAAGGCGGACACGCTCTCATATCCCGAAGGAGCCAGGTGGACGGTTGCCAGGTAGAAGATGGTGACGACGACCACCGAAAACCGCCCGAACAAGGAGAGGCACCAACTTCGGCGAAAGTCGTGACAGTATCTTTATCAATAATAATAATAAACCTCTACTTAAGTAAAGAAAACAATTATGACAGGTGTGTTGTAATAAAAACGAGTGGTGTCCACTGATTAAATGCAGTCTTTCTGCATTGTGAAAGTTCACAAAGTTTGCGAAGAATGACAGGTTGTTTCTTCATGCAAAATATATTTAGGGTTTAAAATTCAATTTACCTGCTTTATTTTAGGGTTTAGTGAAGGCAGGTTATTTTTTACCCTGAGGACAACGGGAGTAAACCGATTGCTAAGACTTCACAAAGGTCAGAGTAATGATGGGCTATCGTTTCTCTTTGCTTATTTGAGCTGTTCTTGCCATAATATGGACTTGGTCTTTTACCAAATAAAGCTATATTCTGTATACCACGCCTACCTTGTCACATCACAACTGATTGGCTCAAAGGCATTAAGAAGGAAAGACATTCCACTATTCAATTACCACACCTGGTAATTGAAATGCATTCCAGGTGACTACCTCATGAAGCTGGTTGAGAGAATGCCAAGAGTGTGCAAAGCTGTCATCGAGGTAAAGGGTGGCTACTTCTCAAATATAACATGTATTTTGATTTGTTTAATAACACTTTTTTGGTTACTAAATGATTCCATATGTGTTATTTCAAGGTTTTGATGTCTTCACTATTATTCTACAATGTAGAAAATAGTAAGAATTAAGAAAAATCCTTGACTGAGTTGGTGTGTCCAAAATTTTGACTGGTACTGTATATATTTAGTTGATGAATACCAGGGAAATAGTTTCATGGAGGTCAAATATTTCTAATGTGAACAGCACAAACGTCCTCATAAATCAAAACAAATGATTTCAGGTAGCAGGGCTGGCATTTATGCAAGCCAAGCTGAGCAGGAGAGAGGATGGGAGAGAGAGAGACAGAAAGAGAAAGTGAGGATGGGAGAGTGAGGATGAAAGAGAGAGATGAGAGAGAGAGAGATTGGGAGAGAGAGATCCTAGCTACGCTGTTGCCTCTCTCCATTCAATGGTGTTGGGATTTTGGATCAGATTAAATTCTTACTTTATTGTTTGCCCTCCCCTCTTGTCTGTACTTTCTTTACTCTTTCTTTGTCAATGGAACAGATTCATCTAAAATATTGCTGGTTTATTGGTATTGAAAACACTTAACAAATACACAGAGACCCAAAATGTCTGCACAGTTTCTCAAGCTGCTGTTGTATGCGTATATGGAAATATGTTCATATGTCTGCAGACTGCCATCCCTAACTCCCACTCCACTCCAGACACACTCCCAGCCCCAACATATTCTGAGTTTGCTTAACTGCTAACTGGAAAATGCTGACAGCCACATGTGATGTGCATGCTGGGTAATGACCTGGTTTGCATCCCAAATGGCACCCTATTCCCTTTATAGTTCCCTACATTGAACAGAGCCCTATGGGCCCTGGTCAAAATAATACACTATATAGGGAATAGGGTGCCATTTTGGATGCAACACAGGCCGTCACAGACAGACACGGACAGCGCATGTAAACGTCCTTATAACACCACGTCCTGGAGAGGTGAACTAAACGACATGCCATCCAAAACCAACCGGCTATTCAGTCTAACTATACATCTACTCTGGGGTTGAAGTTTGATGTTTCAGGGTCTTTTTCTTTTCTGGTGATTGTTTTAACATGGACGGCTGGATGGCTGTCAGCAGGTGTCCCAAATGGCACCCTATTTCCTATTTCCAACATAGGGCACTACTTTTGACCAGGGCCCTGGTGCACTATTAGGGAATAGGTTGCCATTTGGGACGTTCTCTCTGTGAATGAGAGCGGGGGACTCTGTCTCGCCCGGAGAGCACCTTGAAAAGGCAGGTAATTAAAGAGTGCTGGTGTGCAAATGACAAACTCCCATTATGACACACAGACATGGCTAGAAATAGTTTTTTTTTGCTGAGAAGACAGGTATTTCTAGCTCAACTGGCTCCTTGTAGGTTTGGATTCATTCAGTTGTCTCTGCTCTGGTCCTAAAGGATTATGTATATGTAAAAAAAAAACTGTGTTTGTGTTTTTTTGGGGCTGTAGTTTACTGTCATTATTGGAGAGTGTGTCAGGGGTCTGGTGACTGACATTTGCACAACAAAGGTCAAAGGGTAATGAATGACCAACCGATTGGTTGCGTTTCCGACCGACTACATTACAGACTTGCATTGCATCAACCAATGGTTGTGCACAAAGCCATCGTCTACGCTGTTGGGCATCAGATTGGTATATTATATTACATTGTGAGAGCTGGCATGCGTCTGCAATGCAGTCAGCCTGGAATGCGACCGCTATGTACTGACTGAACAAGATGGGAGAATTCTGGATCTGGTTTTATATGGTGCTTCTGGACCATGGTGCTTCCAATACCAATGGTGTGAGATCTATTATTGTATGTAGTACATCCCACAACCTGAATGTAATATGATAGAATTCTAGAAGTTCTAAGGCTTCTGTATATATCTTTTTGTTTATGTCTAATTACCTATCATCACCCTTCCTAGATCCCCAGTAAGAACATTACAGAAGAGTGATAGCAGTTAGAGGAGGTTGGTTTCCTCTACTTATCCCATCAGGTCACACAAAAATAATCCAGTACCATTATCGCTTTCCTCAGCGGAACCTGATCGTTGTAAATACTTCAGTAAAGACAGGGTTTTGGTTGTGGTCAGCCCTGACGTTCACCCACCGTGTGTTTCAGAAGCATGCTGTCAATAAAATGTGGTCCGCCCACCAAAACCATCTCTTTGGACCTTGATTGATGCAGGTGGCTTTATTGCCATGGAAATAAGTATTTTTTTGTCCAGTAAATGCTTTATAAACAGATTATACATGGCCTGGTCTTTCAAAGCGTTTACTGCTGATTCTGACTTTCAGGTGTTCAGTGTATTCTAAAGAGAACCTTTGGAAATGGCAGGCCTTTCTGAAACAAAATGATGTTGAACCAACGTGAAATAGACTTTGAATTAATGTCTGTGCCCTGTGTGGTCTTACTGGTTTTGGGTGTCGGTGCTCTTTATAATTAGTTATTGAATATAGTATTCTATAGGAGGTGTCTGGACTCAAGCAGTAGAAAATGTTAGGTGTCAGTACTCAGTACTGGTGTGTACTGGCCCAATTCAAGAACTGGTTCCAGGTCAAGCTAAATGATTGTTTGTCTTAGAACCTTAGCACTGTCACGAGCCTGCCTGCCACTCTGTACCTTTTGGTTATGACCTTGTGCCTGTCCACGTCCATTCTCTTGCCTATTCCCTATGGATTTATTAAACATCTTAAACTCCAACCATCTGCCTCCTGTGTATGCATTTGGGTCTCGCCTAGTATCATGATAAGCACTAGCTATAAGGAGTCAAGAATGGCAGGTAATGTAGTTCAGGAAGTGATTCATTTCCATAATTCCTGGAGAATCAAAGTGTGTGAGGAAATAGATGTCAAAACTCATTCCTCTCCGACATATTGATCAGTTAAACTGGTTGAATGAAAATGTAGTCCTGGGAACAAGAGCACCATTACATAAGGAGCTTACAGTGGTTTGACCATGTTAGATTGCGTTAGATAACTAATAATAGTTTGACCATTTTCATTTACCAAAACGCTCAGAATTACGAGATGAGCCCCGACTAGCCCATGTAGACCTGAGTGTACTGCACCACTGGGAAAACACCTCTGACCACAAGAAAAACGTGTTATTACAAAAGTCTCCTTTGAATAGTTGCCAGCAAAAGCTAATGGGAAGAGAGGCAAAGGGACGGCAGGAGCGATATCTTCTAGCAAGAGACAGAGAGAGGAATAGAGAGAGAGAAAGAGAAACATGTCCACCAAAATAATACCAAAATATACGCTTGCTTTATCGACTTCCAAAAAGCATTTGATTCTATTCGGCATACAGGACTGTTCTACAAAGTTATTGAAAGTGGTGCATTAAAATTGGCAAGAAAATAACAGAATTCTTTAACCAGGGCCAGGGCCTTCGCCAGGGTTGCAATCTGAGCCCTGCATTCTTCAATATTTACATCAACGAATTGGCCACTATTCTAGACACATCTTCAGCCTCTGGTGTTAGGCTCTACAATTCAGAAGTTAAATGCCTATTCTTCACAGATGACCTAAGCCTGCTGTCACCCACAGCACATGGCCTACAGCAGAGCCTGGACCTGCTAGAGCAGTACTGCCAGACCTGGGCCCTGGAAGTAAACCCCCAAAATAGTAAAATAATGATTTTCCAGAGAAGATCGAGATCTCAGGGAATTAGACCAAAGTTCTCAATTGGTAAAAAATATATAGACTACTGCACAAACTACAATTATTTAGGTTTAAAAATAAGCTCAACTGGACACCTTAATGAGGCAGTGAATGAACTGAGAGAGAAAGCACGCAAGCCATTCTACGCCATTAAAAAACAAATTCAAATTGAAATACCTATTAAAATGTGGCTAAAACTAATTGAATATGTCATTGAACCAATTTCACTTTATGGCAGCGTGGTATGGAGTCCACTTGCAAAACAAGATTTTACCAAATGGGACAAACACCCCATTGAAACCCTGCATGCAGAGTTCTGTAGGATTATCCTACATGTCCAGAGGAAAACTACAAACAATGAATGCAGGGCAGAATTAGGCCAATATCCACTAATAATAAAAACTCAAGAAAGAGCAGTTAATGTATGTTTTGGAAACATCTAAAATACAGTGACCCACTCTCATACCATCACCATGCCCTGCAATGCCAAAAGCTGAGCAAAGAAAAGAGTCCCCTCATCCAGCTGGTCCTGGGGCTGAGTTCACAAACCTGTTCTACTAACACACTGAAGCCTCAGGACCAGAACATCCAATCAATCAGAATGAAACAAATTACAACACAATCAAAACAAAACTACATTGCTTGTTGGGAAACACAAGCACAAGCACAAAGCAAAATGCAGTGCTATCTGGCCCTAAATCGAAAGTACACCATGGCAAACTATTTGACCATGGTTACTGACAAAACTTTAGAAAAACATTGACAAAGTACAGGCTCAGTGAGCACAGCCTTGCCATTGAGAAGCGTAGACACAGGAAAACCTGGCTCCCTGTACAGGAAAGGCTGTGCAACCACTGCACAACAGCAGAACCTGAGACAGAGCTGCATTTCCTGACAAAATGTAAAAAATATAAAACAATTAGAGAGTGTAATTTCCCCAATTTGAAACCCTTATTCAAGTGTGAGACAGAGGAATATGAGAAAGAGAGAGCGAGAGAGAGAGAGAGAGAGAGAGAGAGAGAGAGAGAGAGAGAGAGAAAGACAGACAGAGATAGAAAGAGAAAGAAAGAGAAAGAGAAAGAGAAAGAGAAAGAGAAAGAGAAAGAGAAAGACACTGAAAGATAGAAAGAGAAGGAGGGAGAGAGAGAGAGAGAGAAAGACAGAGATAGAAAAGAGGGAGGGAGAGAGAGAAAGACACAGAGATAGGGAGGGAGAGAGAGAGAAAGACACTGAGAGATAGGAAAAGAGGGCAGGAGAGAGAGAGAGAGAGAAAGACACAGAGATAGAAAGAGATGGAGGTAGAGAGAGACACTGAGAGATAGAAAGAGAGGGAGGGAGAGAGAGAGACACAGAGATAGAAAGAGAGGGAGGGGAGAAAGAGAGAGAGAAAGACACAGAGATAGAAAGAGAGGGAGGGAGAGAGAGAAAGACACTGTGAGATAGATAGAGAGGGAGGGATAGAAAGAGAGAAAGAAACTGATAGATAGAAAGAGAGGGAGGGAGAGAGAGACACTGAGATATAGAAAGAAAGGGAGGGAGAGAAAGAGAGAGAGAAAGACACAGAGATAGAAAGAGAGGGAGGGAGAGAGAGAGAACGACACAGAGATAGAAAGAGAGGGAGGGAGAGAGAGAGAAAAACACAGAGAGATAGTAAGAGAGGGAGAGAGAGAGAGAGAGAGAGAGAGAGAGAAAGACACTGAGCGATAGGAAGAGAGGGAGGGAGAGAGAGAGAAAGACACGGAGAGATAGGAAAAGAGGGCGGGAGAGAGAGAGAGAAAGACACAGATAGAAAGAGAGGGAGGGAGATATAGAGAGAGGAGACACTGAGAGATAGAAAGAGAGGGAGGGAGAGAGAGAGGAAGACACAGAGATAGAAAGAGAGGGGGGAGAGAGAGAAAGACACTGAGCTATAGAAAGAGAGGGAGGGAAGAGAGAGAGAAAAACACTGAGAGATAGAAAGAGAGGGAGGGAAAGAGTGAGGCTGAAGCTAATCCACTAATAAGGCAACAGCTGCAGCCTGGAACCAGCGCCTGATATTAATACCTAATCAAGAGTTAATTAAAGCATGGTGAGTTAGCGTCTAATCCTCTGAGATGGGGGTGTGATACGGAAGGGATTCACTGAGAGGGTCCTGAGCGGAACTAGGCCTAACTGTGGCTCTAGCTACCTATAGATTGGTGAATGTAGTTATAAAAAAATGAGAAAAAAACAGGAAAGTAGAATATATTACATAGTAATAATATTTACCAATTAACAGATGCTTTAATCACATTCATTCTGTGTATACTTTTTTTAACCTAGGAATTGAACCCACCATCCTGGTCTTGCAAGAACCATGCTCTACCAACTGACCTACAGAGGACCAATGTATATGATTGTTATATTATGTGATTATATTTAGCATTGATTCTTGGGTAACGCTAGCTAGCTTTGTGGGCTGGTGTATTGAGTAGTGCTAGTTAGCTCTATAGTGGGATGAGGGATAGAGATTACTTATTGGGTAGTGCTAGCTAGCTCTGGGCTGAGCTAGCATGGCTTCTTGGGTTAAATTAGCTAGTTCTGAGGGCCAGGTGAAGAGCAACCTTGGCTTCAGTTATGCAACACACAATTCCCCTGTGTGATGACTGCAATGACTCCAACCAGCAAAGCTTCCCCAAACCATCTCACTACCATCCCCATATTTGACTGTTGGTATTTTTATTTTTTTATTTATTTCACCTTTATTTAACCAGGTAGGCTAGTTGAGAACAAGTTCTCATTTGCAACTGCGACCTGGCCAAGATAAGGCATAGCAGTGTGAACAGACAACACAGAGTTACACATGGAGTAAACAATTAACAAGTCAATAACACAGTAGAAAAAAGGGGAGTCTATATATACATTGTGTGCAAAAGGCATGAGAAGGTAGGCAAATAATTACAATTATGCAGATTAACACTGGAGTGATAAATGATCAGATGGTTATGTAAAGGTAGAGATAGAGATATTGGTGTGCAAAAGAGCAGAAAAATAAATAAATAAAAACAGTATGGGGATGAGGTAGGTGAAAATGGGTGGGCTATTTACCAATAGACTATGTACAGCTGCAGCGATCGGTTAGCTGCTCAGATAGCAGATGTTTGAAGTTGGTGAGGGAGATAAAAGTCTCCAACTTCAGCGATTTTTGCAATTCGTTCCAATCACAGGCAGCAGAGAACTGGAACGAAAGGCGGCCAAATGAGGTGTTGGCTTTAGGGATGATCAGTGAGATACACCTGCTGGAGCGCGTGCTACGGATGGGTGTTGCCATCGTAACCAGTGAACTGAGATAAGGCGGAGCTTTACCTAGCATGGACTTGTAGATGACCTGGAGCCAGTGGGTCTGGCGACGAATATGTAGCGAGGGCCAGCCGACTAGAGCATACAAGTCGCAGTGGTGGGTGGTATAAGGTGCTTTAGTGACAAAACGGATGGCACTGTGATAAACTGCATCCAGTTTGCTGAGTAGAGTGTTGGAAGCAATTTTGTAGATGACATCGCCGAAGTCGAGGATCGGTAGGATAGTCAGTTTTACTAGGGTAAGTTTGGCGGCGTGAGTGAAGGAGGCTTTGTTGCGGAATAGAAAGCCGACGCTTGATTTGATTTTCGATTGGAGATGTTTGATATGGGTCTGGAAGGAGAGTTTAGAGTCTAGCCAGACACCTAGGTACTTATAGATGTCCACATATTCAAGGTCGGAACCATCCAGGGTGGTGATGCTGGTCAGGCGTGCGGGTGCAGGCAGCGAACGGTTGAAAAGCATGCATTTGGTTTTACTAGCGTTTAAGAGCAGTTGGAGGCCACGGAAGGAGTGCTGTATGGCATTGAAGCTCGTTTGGAGGTTAGCACAGTGGATAGCACAGTGTCCAAGGACGGGCCGGAAGTATATAGAATGGTGTCGTCTGCGTAGAGGTGGATCAGGGAATCGCCCGCAGCATGAGAAACATCATTGATATATACAGAGAAAAGAGTCAGCCCGAGAATTGAACCCTGTGGACCCCCATAGAGACTGCCAGAGGACCGGACAGCATGCCCTCCGATTTGACACACTGAACTCTGTCTGCAAAGTAATTGGTGAACCAGGCAAGGCAGTCATCCGAAAAACCGAGGCTACTGAGTCTGCCGATAAGAATACGGTGATTGACAGAGTCGAAAGCCTTGGCAAGGTCTATGAAGACGGCTGCACAGTACTGTCTTTTATCGATGGCGGTTATGATATCGTTTAGTACCTTGAGCGTGGCTGAGGTACACCCGTGACCGGCTCGGAAACCAGATTGCACAGCGGAGAAGGTACGGTGGGATTCAAGATGGTCAGTGATCTGTTTGTTGACTTGGCTTTCGAAGACCTTAGATAGGCAGGGCAGGATGGATATTGGTCTGTAGCAGTTTGGGTCCAGGGTGTCGCCCCCTTTGAAGAGGGGGATGACTGCGGCAGCTTTCCAATCCTTGGGGATCTCAGACGATATGAAAGAGAGGTTGAACAGGCTGGTAATAGGGGTTGCGACAATGGCGGCGGATAGTTTCAGGAATAGAGGGTCCAGATTGTCAAGCCCAGCTGATTTGTACGGGTCCAGGTTTTGCAGCTCTTTCAGAACATCTGCTATCTGGATTTGGGTAAAGGAGAACCTGGAGAGGCTTGGGCGAGTAGCTGCGGGGGGGGGGAGCTGTTGGACGAGGTTGGAGTAGCCAGGCGGAAGGCATGGCCAGCCGTTGAGAAATGCTTGTTGAAGTTTTCGATAATCATGGATTTATCGGTGGTGACCGTGTTACCTAGCCTCAGTGCAGTGGGCAGCTGGGAGGAGGTGCTCTTGTTCTCCATGGACTTCACAGTGTCCCAGAACTTTTTGGAGTTGGAGCTACAAGATGCAAACTTCTGCCTGAAGAAGTTGGCTTTAGCTTTCCTGACTGACTGTGTGTATTGGTTCCTGACTTCCCTGAACAGTTGCATATCGCGGGGACTGTTCGATGTTAGTGCAGTCCGCCACAGGATGTTTTTGTGCTGGTCGAGGGCAGTCAGGTCTGGAGTGAACCAGGGGCTATATCTGTTCTTAGTTCTGCATTTTTTGAACGGAGCATGCTTATCTAAAATGGTGAGGAAGTTACTTTTAAAGAAAGACCAGGCATCCTCAACTGACGGGATGAGGTCAATGTCCTTCCAGGATACCCGGGCCAGGTCGATTAGAAAGGCCTGCTCACAGAAGTGTTTTAGGGAGCGTTTGACAGTGATGAGGGGTGGTCGTTTGACTGCGGCTCCATAGCGGATACAGGCAATGAGGCAGTGATCGCTGAGATCCTGGTTGAAGACAGCGGAGGTGTATTTGGAGGGCCAGTTGGTCAGGATGACGTCAATGAGGGTGCCCTTGTTTACAGAGTTAGGGTTGTACCTGGTGGGTTCCTTGATGATTTGAGTGAGATTGAGGGCATCTAGCTTAGATTGTAGGACTGCCGGGGTGTTAAGCATATCCCAGTTTAGGTCACCTAACAGAACAAACTCTGAAGCTAGATGGGGGGCGATCAATTCACAAATGGTGTCCAGGGCACAGCTGGGAGCTGAGGGGGGTCGGTAGCAGGCGGCAACAGTGAGAGACTTATTTCTGGAGAGAGTAATTTTCAAAATTAGTAGTTCGAACTGTTTGGGTATGGACCTGGAAAGTATGACATTACTTTGCAGGCTATCTCTGCAGTAGACTGCAACTCCTCCTCCTTTGGCAGTTCTATCTTGACGGAAGATGTTATAGTTGGGTATGGAAATCTCAGAATTTTTGGTGGCCTTCCTGAGCCAGGATTCAGACACGGCAAGGACATCAGGGTTAGCAGAGTGTGCTAGAGCAGTGAGTAAGACAAACTTAGGGAGGAGGCTTCTGATGTTGACATGCATGAAACCAAGGCTTTTTCGATCACAGAAGTCAACAAATGAGGGTGCCTGGGGACATGCAGGGCCTGGGTTTACCTCCACATCACCCGCGGAACAGAGAAGGAGTAGTATGAGGGTGCGGCTGAAGGCTATCAAAACTGGTCGCCTAGGGCGTTGGGGACAGAGAATAAGAGGAGCAGGTTTCTGGGCATGGTAGAATATATTCAGGGCATAATGCGCAAACAGGGGTATGGTGGGGTGCGGGTACATCGGAGGTAAGCCCAGGCACTGGGTGATGATGAGAGAGGTTGTATCTCTGGACATGCTGGTTGAAATGGGTGAGGTCACCGCATGTGTGGGGGGTGGGACAAAGGAGGTAACAGGGGTATAAAGAGTGGAACTAGGGGCTCCATTGTAAACTAAAACAATGATAACTAACCTGCACAACAGTATACAAGGCATATTGACATTTGAGAAAGACATACAGCGAGGCATACAGTAATCACAGGTGTTGAATTGGGAGAGCTAGCTAAAACAGTAGGTGAGACAACAGCTAATCAGCTAGCACAACAACAGCAGGTAGAATGGCGATTGATTAGGCAGAGAGGGTCGGATTAACTACACACAGAGCCTAAGTGCGGCTGGGGCCGACAGATAAAACATAAACAAGCAGAATGGATTACCGTGATTAATGGACAGTCCAGCATGCATCAGCTATGTAGCCAAGTGATCAGTGTCCAAGGGGCAGCGGTGGATGGGGCAGGGAAGCTGGACTGGCGAGTGTTATCCAGGTTAGAAAACTAACAATGACCAAATAGCTTGTAGCCAGTTAGCTGGTTAGCTTCTGGAGGTTCTTGAGTGTGTTCTAAAAATGTAAAGATAATAGCGGTTCCGTATCACATTGGGTGAGGCAGGTTACCGGAAGGTATAAACAAATTAAAAATCGAAAAGGGATAGAAAGTAAATATGGGTTCAGTGAGTGTTTGGGACGCGGCGATTCAGACGGTTAGCAGAGGTTCTTATTGTGGAATGCAGTGTTAGGTTTTTGCCAGGCATAATGGGACCCATGTCATTCAAAAAGTTGACTAAAGTTTGCCTAAAAGCACCTAGATTATCATCAAGACTCTTGGTGATAATGCTCTGTGGACAGATGATTGAAAAGTATCATTTTTGGATGACATGGGTGCCACAATGCCTGTCAAAAGCCAAACACTGCATTCCACAGGAATAACCTCATACCAACGGTCAAGCATGGTGCTGGTAGTGTGATGGTTTGGGGATGCTTTGCTGCCTCAGGACCTGGACGACTTGCCTTAATAGAAGGAACCATGAATTATGCTTGGTATCAGATAATTCTACAGGAGAATTGTCTTGTCCCATCCCTTGTATACTGTATATCTTTCCTTTCTTCGTAAATATTTCGTACATATTTTTATTGTAATTTTTCCATCCATGGACTGAACATACTCTCCTGCAACCCACCTCACACAATGCGGTATGGATCTGCTATTTTTTGTACTTTAGAACCGTAACCCCCTTGAAGTTAGCCAGCTACTAGCTAGTAGTCAGTTAGTCACTGCTAGTCAGCCATCACAATTAACTGGGACATCTGCCAGCTTCAGCCCGGTCAACTCCTGCCAGCCTGCACAGCGCGATATCAACCCAGAGCATATCGGACTGCTTTTCACCATATCTCAGGATTCCTACCGCAAGCTCTGAACCTTTACTCCGGATCATCACAGTTAGCTAGCTGCTATCCGAGTGGCTACTCCTGGCTAACATCTCTGTCCCGAGGCAAGCACCAGTTAGCCTGGAGCTAGCCTCGAATCTAGGCCCGTCTCCCGGCTAGCCGAATAGATCTATCAAGAATTCCTGGGCTTCAATTATCTTTTTGCCAATTGGCCTGGACCCTTTGCTGCCGACACAGAGCCCCACACGGAGCTCCATGCCTCCAGCTCGCCTAGCTACTCACTGGACCCTATGATTACTCGGCTACAAATGCCTCTCCCTAATGTCAATATGCCATGTCTATTGCTGATTTTGTGTCTTATTTCACTGTAGAGCCTCCAGCCCTGCTCAATATGCCTAAATTAGCCCTGTTGCTCCACCCCCCACACATGCGGTGACCGCACCTGGCTTATTAAATTATGCTTCTAGAGACAAAACCTCTCTCATCATCACTGACTGCCTAGGCTTACCTCCACTGTACTCACATCCTACCATACCCTAGTCTGTACATTATGCCTTGAATTTATCCTTCTGTGCCCAGAAACCTGCCCCCTTAACTCTCTGTTCCTAACGCACTAGATTACCAGTCCTTTTAGCCTTTAGCCGTACTCTTATGCTACTACTCCTTTGTTCCTCTGGTGATGTAGAGGTTAACCCAGGCCTTGCAGCCCCCAGCATCACTCCCATTCCCCAGGCGCTCTCATTTGTTGACTTCTGTAACTGTAATTGGTTTCATGCATGTTGGTTTCATGCATGTTAACATTAGAAGCCTCCTTTGTTTTATTCACTGCTTTAGCATACTCTGCCAATCCAGATGTCCTAGCCGTGTCTGAATCCTGGCCACCAAAAATCTAGAAATTTCCATCCCTAACGATAACATTTTCTGACAAGATAGAACTGCCAAAGGGGGTGGACTTGCAATCTACAGCAGAGATAGTCTGCAGAGTTCTGTCTTACTATCCAGGTCTGTACCCAAACAATTTGAGCTTCTACTTCTAAAAATCCACCTTTCCAGAAACAAGTCTCTCACCGTTGCCGCTTGTTATAGACCTTCTTCAGTCCCCAGCTGTGCACTGGACACCATATGTGAATTGATTGCCCCCCATCTATCTTCAGAGTTTTTACTGTTAGGTGACCTAAACTGGGATATGCTTAACACCCCGCCCATCGTACAAGCTAAACTAGATGCCCTCAATCTCACACAAATTATCAAGGATCTACCAGGTACAACCCAAAATCCGTAACCATGGGCACTCTCAGAGATATCATTCGGATTGACTTGCCCTCTAAATACACCTCTGCTGTCTTCAACCATGATCTCAGCATTCACTGTCTCATTGCCTTTGTGCGTAATGGGTCCGCGGTCAAACAACCACCCCTCATTACTGTCAAACACTCCCTAAAACACTTCAGTGTTAACCGACCTGGCCCGGGTATGCTGGAAGGATATTGACCTCATCCCATCAGTAGAGGATGCCTGGTTGTTCTTCAAAAGTGCTTTCCTCTCCATCTTAAATAAGCATGCCCCAATCAAGAAATGTAGAACTAAGAACAGATATAGCCCTTGGTTCATCCCAGACTTGACTGCCCTTGACCAGCACAAAAACATCCTATGGCGTTCTGCATTAGCATCAAATAGGCCCCACGATATGCAACTCTTCAGGGAAGTCAGGAACCAATATACTCAGTCAGTTGGGAAAGCTAAGGTTAGCTTTTCCAAACAGAAATATGCTTTCTGTAGCACTAATTCCAAAAAGCTTTGGGACACTGTAAAGTCCATGGAGAAAAAGAGCACCTCCTCCCAGCTGCCCACTGCACTGAGGATAGGAACACTGTCACCACCAATAAATCTATGATAATCGATAATTTCAATAAGCATTTTTCCACGACTGGCCATGCTTTCCACCTGACTACCCAAACCCCAGCCAACACTTCAGCACCCACTGCAGCAACTTGCCAAAACACCCCGCTCCCCGCTTTTCCTTCACCCAAATCCAAACAGCTGATGTTCTGAAAGAGCTGCAAAATCTGGATCCCTACAAATCTGCTGGGCTAGACAATCTGGACCCTCTCTTTCTAAAATTACAGTGCCTTTGCGAAAGTATTCGGCCCCCTTGAACTTTGCGACCTTTTGCCACATTTCAGGCTTCAAACATAAAGATATAAAACTGTATTTTTTTGTGATGAATCAACAACAAGTGGGACACAATCATGAAGTGGAACGACATTTATTGGATATTTCAAACCTTTTTAACAAATCAAAAACTGAAAAATTGGGCGTGCAAAATTATTCAGCCCCTTTACTTTCAGTGCAGCAAACTCTCTCCAGAAGTTCAGTGAGGATCTCTGAATGATCCAATGTTGACCTAAATGACTAATGATGATAAATACAATCCACCTGTGTGTAATCAAGTCTTCGTATCAATGCACCTGCACTGTGATAGTCTCAGAGGTCCGTCAAAAGCGCAGAGAGCATCATGAAGAACAAGGAACACACCAGGCAGGTCCGAGATACTGTTGTGAAGAAGTTTAAAGCCGGATTTGGATACAAAAAGATTTCCCAAGCTTTAAACATCCCAAGGAGCACTGTGCAAGCGACTGCTTTTAAATGCTAGTAAAACTAAGTGCATGCTCTTCAACCGATTGCTGTCCGCACCCTCCTGCCCGACTAGCATCACTACTCTGGACGGCTCTGACCTATAATATGTGGACAACTACAAATACCTAGGTGTCTGGTTAGACTGTAAACTCTCCTTCCAGACTCACATTAAGCATCTCCAATCCAAAGTTATATCTAGAATCGGCTTCCTATTTCGCAACAAAGCCTCATTCACTCATGCCGCGAAACATACCATCGTAAAATTGACTATCCTACCGATCCTTGATTTCAGCGATATCATTTACAAAATAGCCTCCAACATTCTACTCAGCAAATTGGATGTAGTCTATCATAGTGCCCTCCGTTTTATTACCAAAGCCCCATATACTACCCACCACTTCGACCTCTGTGCTCTCGTTGGCTGGCCCTCACTACATATATTCGGCGCCAAACCCACTGGCTACAGGTCGTCTATAAGTCTTCGCTAGGTAGAGCCCCGCCTTGTCTCAGCTCACTGGTCACCATAGCAACGCACACCCGTAGCATGCGCTCAAGCAGGTATATTGCACTGGTCATCCCCAAAGCCAACACTTACTTTGGCCACCTTTCCTTCCAGTACTCTGCTGCCAATGACTGGAACGAATTGCAAACATCTCTGAAGCTGGAGTCTTATATCTCCCTCTTTAACTTTAAGCATCAGCTGTCAGAGCAGCTTACCGATCACTGTACCTGTACACAGCCAATCTGTAAATAGCATACCCGACTACCTCATCCCCATATTATTACTTACCCTCTTGCTCTTTTGAACCCCAGTATCTCTACTTGCACATCATCATTTGCACATATATCACTCCAGTATTCAAGCTAAATTGTACATTTTTCACCTCTATGGCCTATTTATTGCCTACCTCCCTACTCTTCTACATTTGCACACACTGTACGTAGATGTTTCTATTTTTCTTTTCCTTTGTGTTATTGCCTGAATGTTTGTTTATGTGTAACACTGTGTTGTTGTTTTTGTCGCACTGCTATGCTTTATCTTGGCCAGGTCGCAGTTGTAAATGACAACTTGTTCTCAACTGGCCTACCTGATTAAATAAAGGTGAAATAAATCAACATATATAAAAACTGTCAGGCCATCCGTCTGTGAGCTGAAGCTGAAGTGCAGTTGGGTCATGCAGCAAGACAATGATCCAAAACACATAATCATAAGCAACAAATTTGAAGTTTTGGAATGGCCTCGTCAAAGTCCAGACCTAATCCCAATTGAGATGTTGTGAAAAGGACTTGAAACAAGCAGTTCAAACTTGATAAAACACAAGTGTGTTTGAAGAGTGGGAAGAGTGGGCCAAAATTCCTCCACAGCGACACGGGAGACGCATAGTCACAATATAATCATGATGAACACATAGTCACAATATAATCATGATGAACACAGTCACAATATAATCATGATGAACACATAGTCACAATATAATCATGATGAACACATAGTAACAATATAACCATGATGAACACATAGTCACAATATAACCACGATGAACACATAGTAACAATATAATCATGATAAACACATAGTAACAATATAACCATGTGGAACACATTTTTAATTCTAAGTTAAACGCCAATGGATCTAGAATGCCAACCCCCCTTTTCCATTTATGGTGCATTCAGAAAGTATTCAGAACCTTTGATTTTCCCCACATTTTGTTACGTTACAGCCTTATTATAAAATTCATTACATTTATTTTATTCCTCATCAATCTACACACAATACCTCATAATGACAAAGCAAAAAAAAACTAAAAAGAACTGAAATTTCACATTTATGTAAGTATTCAGACCCTTTGTTGAAGCACCTTTGGCAGCTATTACACCCTTGAGTCTTCTTGGGTATGACGCTACAAGCTTGGCACACCTGTATTCAGGGAGTTTCTCTCATTCTTCTGTGCAGATCCTCTCAAGCTCTGTCAGGTACATACAGTGTACAGTCGTGGCCAAACATTCTGAGAATGACACAAATATTCATTTTCACAAAGTCTGCTACCTCAGTTTGTATGATGGCAATTTGCATATACTCCAGAATGTTATGAAGAGTGATCGGGTGAATTGCAATTAATTGCAAAGTCCCTCTTTGTCATGCAAATGAACTGAATCCCCCCAAAACATTTCCACTGCATTTCAGCCCTGCCACAAAAGGACCAGCTGACATCATGTCAGTGATTCTCTCGTTTTAACATAGGTGTGAGTGTTGACAAGGACAAGGCTGGAGATCACTCTGTCATGCTCATTGAGTTCAAATTACAGACTGGAAGCTTCACAAGGAGGGAATAATTGTTATTTCTCTGTCATCCATGATTGCCTTCAAGGAAACACGTGTCATCATCATTGCTTTGCACAAAAATAACTTCACAGGCAAGGATATTGCTGCCAGTAAGATTGTACCTAAATCAACCATTTATCGGATCATCAAGAACTTCAAGGAGAGCGGTTCAATTGTTGTGAAGAAGGCTTCAGGGCGCCCAAGAAAGTCCAGCAAGCGCCAGAACCGTCTCCTAAAGTTGATTCGGTAGGAACACTGTCACTGGGCACCACCAGTACAGGGCTTGCTCAGGAATGGCAGCAGGCAGGTGTGAGTGCATCTGCACTCACAGTGAGGCGAAGACTTTTGGAGGATGGCCTGGTGTCAAGAAGGGCAGCTAAAAAGCCACCTCTCCAGGAAAAACATCAGGGGACAGACTGATATTCTGCAAAAGGCACAGGGATTGGACTGCTGAGGACTGGGGTAAAGTCATTTTCTCTGATGAATCCCCTTTCCGATTGTTCGGGGCATCCGGAAAAAGCTTGTCTGGAGAAGACAAGGTGAGCGCTACCATCAGTCCTGTGTCATGCTGACAGTAAAGCATCCTTAGACCATTCATGTCTGGGGTTGCTTTTCAGCCAAGGGAGTGGGCTCACTCATAATTTTGTCTAAGAACACAGCTATGAATTAAGAATGGTACCAACACATCCTCCGAGAGCAACTTCTCCCAACCATCCAGGAACAGTTTGGTGACAAACAATTAATTTTCCAGCATGATGGAGCACCTTTCCATAAGGAAAAAGTAATAACTACGTGGCTCAGGGAACAACACATCAATATTTTGGGTCCAAGGCCAGGAAACTCCCCAGACCTTAATCCCATTGAAAACTTGTGGTCAATCCTCAAGTGGCGGGTGGACAAGCAAAAACCCACAAATTCTGACAAACTCCAAGCATTGATTATGCAAGAATGGGCTGCCATCAGTCAGGATGTGGCCCAGAAGTTAATTGACAGCATGCCAGGGCGGATTGCAGAGGTTAAACACTGCAAATATTGACTCTTTGCATCAACTTCATGTAATTGTCAATAAAAGCATTTGACACTTATGAAATGCTTGTAATTATACTTCCATATTCCATAGTAACATCTGACAAAAATATCTAAAGACACTGAAGCAGCAGACTTTGTGAAAATGTATATTTGTGTCATTCTCAAAACCTTTGGCCACGACTGTTTGTACCTACTGCCTGGCCTCTGTGACCTCATGCATTCCCATTACTTTGTGAGGCACATGAGGGCAATAACCCTGTAGCAGGAATGTGCCTGAACACTCATGTCACTGCAGACATCTGAGATATGCCCCCACTCCGCTGTCACCTTTACCATTTCCTGGAGAACAACAAAACACAGTCCATCCTGGACGCTTTACAGTGAGGTGTGTGTGCGTGTTCGTGTGCTCTTTCTCAGAGTCTCCATCTTCAGGACCTTCTGCAGTCTCTCTCTCTCTCTCTCTCTCTCTCTCTCTCTCTCTCTCGCTCTCTCTCTCTCTCAAGGCGATGTGTGTTAGCATTAGTGAGAGAAACAAGGAGAGCTTATTGTCTGCCCCTGCCTCCCCCTTGTGGCCCAGACAGACAGACAGAGAGAGAGAGAGAAAGAGTTGTTTACTCTCATTTACCTCTCCACAGCTGTACTGAGCCTGTTGGCCAATAAAACAGGCATGATAACTACCCTGTGTGTGTGTGTGCGTGTGCGTGTGCGTGTGCGTGTGCGCGCTTGTGTGTGTGTGTGTGTGTGTGTGTGTGTGTGTGTGTGTGTGTGTGTGTGTGCGTGTGCGTGTTTCTGTGTGTGTGTGCGTGTGTGTGAATTTACATTCTAAATAAGTAGAATTATAACTCTCACTATGGTAGACCACAAACAGCTGAGCACCAGCCTTCCTAGCTTTAGGGAAGAAGAGAGACACTGAGAAAATACAATGAGAAAAGTGCAGTAGAGAAGAGCGAAAAAAAAACTCTGAACCTTGTCTGCTGAGTGGTTAAACATCTGAGCTTTTACATTAATGAGAGAAACAAAAAGGAAAATATTAATCCTTGGGAGAGAGAAGGGAGAGAGAGGGGGAAAGAGACAGAAGGGAGAGAGAGCTAAGGACAGAGAGAGAGATGGAGAGAGGGAAGTGGTCTTTACTGCTTTAGGGAGAGAGAGAGCAAGGGGGATAGAGAGGAGATGGAGAGACATAAAGAGAAAGATGGAGAGACTTAGGGGAAGAGAGAGAGATGGGAGTGATCTTTACTGCCGGAGGGAGAGAGAGGGAGAAGGGGTCAGAGAAGCTCAGCTGCAGTGGAATAGAGGAGTGGGTTTAAGCAGGAGAGTAAACAGATGTAAATTCTAAG
This sequence comes from Oncorhynchus mykiss, assembly GCF_057628025.1. Lineage (NCBI taxonomy): Eukaryota > Metazoa > Chordata > Actinopteri > Salmoniformes > Salmonidae > Oncorhynchus > Oncorhynchus mykiss. The sequence continues at coordinate 78,232,512 of NC_143046.1, forward strand.
ATGGCAGACGTTGGGAGCCATCCAAAGGGCAAACACTTTTTTTCTTCCTCACTATTTTCTCTCCCTAAAGGTTGAGATTAATTAACCTGTAATTCTATCTCTCTCTCTCTCTCTCTCTCTCTCTCTCTCTCTCTCTCTCTCTCTCTCTCTCTCGTAGTTGAGAGGTTGTGTGGAGGGCTCTGTCCTTAGGTATTTTCTTGATTCTTTCCTTTTGTCTTTTCTTTCAATTTTTATTTTCTATGGTGGATGGTTAAGACACAGTTAGTTTAACAGTACCCACAGCTGTTTTTCAAAGTTAATATGGAGGAAGAGGACAGCGTTTTAGTTCCCTAGCCCAGATGTCCCTAACCCAGATGTCCCCTGGCCGTTTAAGTTTTATAAAAACTTATGTGGAATAATTGGAATGGACCTCTTTTGCATGTTGCGTCAGGGTAGGAGAGTTGCAGATGAGCTGCTGTCAGGAGGTTCAGACTCTTCAGCCCAAAAAAAGGGGACTTGTGTGAACTTAAGAACTGGAGGCCTGTGGCAATGCTCTGTGCAGACTACAATATATTTTCCAAGGTCCTCGCTAACAAAAATCCCATCTTGACTCTACAGTACTTAGTACCTGTTTGGGATAGGGAGCAGAATTTTCACATTCGAATGAAAAGCATGCCCATAGTAAACTTCCTGCTACTCAGGCCCAGAAGCTAATATATGCTAATATTTGGATAGAAAACACTCTGACTTTTCTAAAACTGTTTGAATGATGTCTGTGAGTATAACAGAACTCATATAGCAGGCAAAAACCTGAGAAAAATCCAACCAGGAAGTGGGAAATCTGAGGTTTGTAGTATTTCAACTCATTGCCTTTCTAATATAGAGTGTAAATGGGGTTATATTGCACTTCCTAAAGCTTCCACTAGATGTCACCAGTCTTTAGAACCTTGTTTCAGGCTTCTACTGTGAAGGGGGAGAGAATGAGAGCTGTTTCAATCAGGTGTCGGTTTCTCATCAGAGGCAAAACGGAAAAATACTGCAGCTGGAAATTACGCAATAATTGCGACGGAGGACACCAAGCGACCACCTGGTAGATGTAGTCTCTTATGGTCAATCTTCCAATGATATGCCTGCAAATACGTCACAATGCTGCAGACACCTTGGGGAAAACGTGGAAAAGGTAAGCTGACTCCCAGCTCCTCCACAGCCATATAAGGAGTCATTGCCATGAGGCGGTTTCAAAAAATGTGGCATTTCCTGATTGTATTTTTATCTGGGTTTTTTCTGTAACATCAGTTCTGTGGCATTCACAGACAATATCTTTGCAGTTTTGGAAACGTCAGAGTGTTTTCTTTCCAAAGCTGTCAATTATATGCATAGTCGGGCATCTTTTCGTGACAAAATATCTTGTTTAAAACGAGAACGTTTTTCATCCAAAAATTAAAAGTGCGCCCCCTATATCGAAGAAGTTAACAAAAGGCTAAGCTTGTGTTTTAATATATTTATTTCATTTCATTTGCGATTTTCATGAATAGGAAAAGTTTCTAAGGGTATTTATGTCCGTTGCGTTATGCTAATGCATTTGAGGCTATGATTACGCTCCCGGATACGGGTTTGCTCGTCGCAAGAGGTTAATGTGATATCTATGTTTGGGTTTGGGGAAAGGTTTGGGGAAATGTTTTTGGCCTGTGTAAAGATGTTGTATGCTTGGGCGTCATGTATGGTCAAGGTGCGAGGGCGGCTCAGTAGGCCAGTCTGGGTGAGGCGGGCATTAGACAAGGATACCCTCTATTGGGACAGTTATATACACTAGCCAATTAGCCATGTTGGGCCTGCTACGCAAGATACTATAGGCAGTGTGCTGGACAGGCATGGGTGTGTTGACAGGCATGGCAGTGTCAGCGTATGCAGATTAAGTTTCTGTGATGGTCAGGGATGGGAGGGATATGCAGGCACTAGAGACTAGCCTGAAGGTGTACGAGGGAGCTTCATCAGCTAAGGTGAAGGGGCAAGAGCAAAGCTTAGTTATGTGGCGCATGGGAGGATAGGTAGCCCAAGCTCTGCTTATAGGGTGTTTGGATTGGGGTTGTGAACAGCTTAACATTTTGGGGGTGTAACTGGGCTTGGAGAGGTGGGTCAGAAAGAACTGGGAGGGACTGTCACAGGCACTGGTGTCAAGACTGGCTAGGTGGAGGTGGCTCCTGTCCCAAGTGTCATATAGAGGGAGGGTGCTGTTAATCAACAACCTGGCGGCATTTTCCTGTGGCATAAACTGACTGTCCTCAACCCCCCTCTTGCAGGCCTGCAAACATATCCCAATTTCCCAGAGCAGTGATTCGGGACATTGCCCTGTGTAGGGTGCTGTCTTTCTGATAGGACGTTAAACGAGTGTCCTGACTCCCTGAGGTCACTAAAGATCCCATGGCAGTTATTGTAAGAGCAGGGGTTTTAACTCTGGTGTCCTGGCTAAATTCCCAAACTGGCCTTCATACCCTCATGGCCACCTAATCATCTCCAGTTCACAATTGGCTCATTCATCCCCACCTCCTCTCCTCTGTAACTATTCCCCAGGTTGTTGCTGTAAATGAGAATGTGTTTTAAGTCAACTTACCTGGTAAAATAAGGGTAAAATGAAATGAAAAGGCGGCAGTGTTGTATGTGTTCGTACATGAAGGAGGACATGGCCTGGTGGAACTGGAAAGCAGGGTGGCTGCATTCCGACTAAATGTGGTGCAGAGACTGCTGTACCATACTGATGACAGTTGAAGGGAAACAGCATGTGCGCTGCTGATGAGAGCTGGCGGATTAGGGTTGGACCGGCAGCTGTTCCTCATGAGGCTGGAGAGGCTGAGTACAGCAGGTTTCTCTGATTTTTACTCTGCCTTGCTGAGGGCCTGACAGCTGCTAAGGCCCACACGAGAACGGTGTGTGGCTCCTCGGCTATGGGAGGAGCCTATCTTCAACAACCCAGCCACACTGTTCTGTAGGCCAACCCTCGGAGGCGACTGATGGCAGCGTGTTTACTAAGGCTGGATGACCTGCGGCTGCTAGGGGAGGAGGGGTGGAAAACCCTGGATGTCTCGGCACAACAAACATGACTAAAATATCTTAGGTTGCTGTGAAGATTCCTGGGGGAGGTCCAGGAGGCACTGTCTGAGCTACTAAGGGTGGTGTTTGAGCGGAAGGGGCCACAACTGAGGGGCCACCAATGTTTCCACCACTGCAGATGACGGCAGAGACTAGGGATTGGCAAGGGGGTGTAGAAGACTTGCTATATTTTAACACTCCAAGCCTTGAGGAGTTTGAGGGGGTGGGAGGTAAAGCCCTCTACAACCTCTGCATTAAAACTTCTTGACACTACCCATCCCTTTAGCGGGATAATTGTCATCAACAACCGCTGAATAGCATAGCGCTACATTCAATAAATATTACTAAAAATATTTATATTCATGAAATCACAAGTGCAATGTTGCAAAACACAGCTTAGCCTTTTGTTAATCTTCATACTACCCATCCCGCATGCGGGAGCGTAATCATTGCCTGAAACTAATTAGCATAATGTAGCGGACATAAATATCCCTAGAAAATATTCCTATTCATGAAAATCACAAATGAAATATATTGAGACACAGCTTAGCCTTTTGTTAATCACCCTGTCATCTCATATTTTCAAAATATGCTTTACAGCCAACGCTAGACAAGCATTTGTGTAAGTTTATCATAGCCTAGCATAGCATTATGCCCTGCTAGCAGCAGGCAACATTTTCACGAAAATAAGAAAAGCAATCAAATTAAATAATTTACCTTTGAAGAACTTCGGATGTTTTCACTCACGAGACTCCCAGTTAGATAGCAAATGTTCATTTTTTCCAATAGCTCCGTTTGTTCTTCACGTTTGGCTGAGAAATCAACCAGAAAATGCGGTCACTACAACGCCAAACGTTTTTCCAAATTAGCTCCATAATATCGACAGAAACATGGCAAACGTTGTTTAGAATCAATCCTCAAGGTGTTTTTCACATATCTATTTGATAATATATCCACCGGGACAATTGGTTTCTCATTAGAAGCGATTGGAATAATGGCTACCTCTGTACTTTATGCAAGATTTTCTGCGGGAGCCATCATGTGACCACTTGCTCAATGTAGTCCCTTACGGCTATTCTTCAACATAAATGCGTAAAAATACGTCACAATGCTGTAGACACCTTGTGGAATACGTAGACAGCGTAAGCTCATTCGTAGCCCATTCACAGCCATATAAGGAGTCATTGGCATGCAGCGCTTTCAAAATATGGGGCACTTCCTGATTGGATTTTTATCTGGGTTTCGCCTGTAACATCAGTTCTGTTCTACTCACAAACAATATCTTTCCAGTTTTGGAAACGTTAGTGTTTTCTATCCAAAGCTGTCAATTATATGCATAGTCTAGCATCTTGTCGTGACAAAATATCCAGTTTAAAACGGGAAAGTGTTTCATCCAAAAATGAAATACCGCCCCCAGAGTTTCAAGAGGTTTTAATCCACCTGTCGTCTCAGATTTTGAAAATATGTTTTACAGCGAAAGCAATCCAAGCATTTGTCTATGTTTATCGATCGCCCGACAAAACATTATGCACACTTAGTATTAAGTAGCTTGGTCACGAAAATCAGAAAAGCAATCAAATTAATCGCTTACCTTTGATGATCTTCGGATGTTTTCACTCACGAGACTCCCAGTTACACAATAAATGTTCCTTTTGTTCCATAAAGATTATTTTTATATCTAAAATACCTCAGTTTGTTTGGCACGTTATGTTCAGAAATCCACAGGAAAGAGCGGTCACGACAACGCAGACAAAAATTCCAAATAATATCCGTATAATATCCACAGAAATAAGTCAAACGTTTTTTATAATCAATCCTCAGATTGTTTTTCAAATATATAATTGATAATATAACAACCGCAAATGTATTTTTCAGTAGGAGAGGGAAAGGCAACGGCTGCCCAAACTCTGTTGCGTGAGCAAAACTCATGTGAACACCTGACGCAATGTTATCTTTCTGGCTCATTTTTCAAAATAAAAGCCTGAAACTATGTCTGAGGACTGTTGACACCTTGAGGAAGCGATAGGAAAAGGAATCAGCGCAACTACCTCACCCTCAATGTGAGCAAGACAAAAGGAGCTGATCGTGGACTACAGGAAAATGCGGCCCGAACAGGCCCCCGTTAACATCGACGGGGCTGTAGCGGACAGGGTCGAGAGTTTCAAGTTCCTTGGAGTCCACATCACCAATGAACTATCATGGTTGAAACACACCAAGACAGTCGTGAGGAGGGCACAACAAAAACTTTTTCCCCCTCAGGAGATGAATAGATTTGGAATGGGTCCCCAGATCCCCAAAAGGATATTATACAGCTGCATTGTGAGTGGTTGCTTCACCACCTGGTATGGCAACTGCTCTGCATCTGACCATAAGGCGTTACAGAGTGTAATGCGTACAGCCTAGTACATCACTGGAGGCAAGCTTCCTGCCGTCCAGGTCAGGACCAATATACTAGGCGGTGGCAGAGGAAAGCCCATGAAATGTTCATAGACTCCAGTCACACAAGTCATAGACTGTTTTCTCTGCTACTTCATGGCAAGCGGTCCTGGAACGTCAAGTCTAGGACCAAAAGTCTCCTTAAAACCTGTCTAGGACACAGGTTCCGCAAACGGAACCCCCCCCCCCCCCCCAACATTCCGCTGAAAAGGCAGCGCGGGAAATTCAAAAATATTTTGGGGAAATATTTAACTTTCACACATTAAGTCCAATACAGCAAATGAAAATAAACATCTTGTTAATCTACCCATCGTGTCCGATATTTTAAATGTTTTACAGCGAAAACACAACATATATTTATGTTAGATCACCACCAAATCCCAAAAATCACACAGCCATTTTTCCCAGCCAAAGATAGAGTCACAAAAGCAGAATTAGAGATAAAATGATTCACTAGCCTTTGATAATCTCATCAGATGACACTCATATGACATCATGTTACACAATACATTTATGTTTTGTTCGATAATATGCATATTTATAACCACAAATCTCGGTTTACATTGGCGCGAAATTCAGGAATGCCTCCAAAATATTCGGAGTAATTACAGACAGCTACGTCAGATAACAGAAATACTCATCATAAACTTTGACGAAAGATACATGTTTTTACATATAATTAAAGATTCACTGGTTCTTAATGCAACCGCTGTGTCAGATTTTTTAAAAACGTTATGAAAAAAACATACCATGCAATAATCTGAGAAGTAAATATATTTCTCCACCATGTTGGAGTCAACAGAAATACGAAATGACATCATAAATATTCCCTTACCTTTGATGATCTTTCATCAGAATGCAGTGCAAGGAATCCTAGTTCCGCAATAAATCGTTGTTTTGTTCCATAATGTCCATCACTAGTGTCCAATTAGCTACTTTTGCTAGCAGGTTTAGTTCACATGTCCAAAAGCTGGCGCTGGTCCAGGCGAACTCGGACGAAAACTTTAAAAAGTCATATTCCAGGTCGAATAAACTGGTCATTCCACGTTCTACTGACTGTTGACATCTAGTGGAAGGCATAGGAAGTACAAACAGATCCATATCTTATTGGGATGTGAATAGGCAATGAGCTGAAAATCAACCAGAATTTCCACTTCCTGTTTGGAAGTTTGCCTTCCCTATTAGTTCTGTTATACTCACAGACATAATTCAAACAGTTTTAGAAACTTCAGAGTATTTTCTATCCAATAGTAATAATAATATGCATATATTAGCATCTGGGACAGAGTAGAAGGCAGTTCACTCTGGGCACGCTATTCATCCCAAAGTGAAAATGCTGCCCCCAATCCCAAAAAGGTTAACAGGGAGTACAGGAAGGGACTAAGTGCACACCCCTGAGGAGCCCCAGTGTTGAGAATCAGTGTAGCAGATGTGTTGTTGCTTACCCTTACCATCTGGGGGTGGCCTGTCAGGAAGTCCAGGATCCAGTTGCAGAGGGAGGTGTTTAGTCCCAGCGTCCTTAGCTTAGTGATGTGCTTCGTGTGCACTATGGTGTTGAACGTTGAGTTGAAGTCAATGAACAGCATTCTCACATAGGTGTTTCTTTTGTCCAGGTGGGAAAGGGCATCATGGAGTGTGATTGAGATTGCGTCATCTGTGGATCTGTTGGGGCGGTATACGAATTGGAGTGAGTCTAGTGTATCCAGGAGGTTGCTGTTGATGTGAGCCATGACCAGGCTTTCAAAGCACTTCATGGCTACCGACATGAGTGCTACGGGGTGGTAATCATTTAGGCAGGTTACGTTTGCTTCCTTGGGCACAGGGACTATGGTGGTCTGCTTGAAATATGTAGGTATTATAGACTCGGTCAGGGAGAGGTTGAAAATATCAGTGAAGACACCTGCCAGTTGGTCCGCGCATGCTTTGAGTACAGTACCTGTCCTGGTAATCCGTCTGGCCCCACGGCTTTGTGAATGTTGACCTATTTAAAGGTCTGGCTACCGAGAGCGTTATCACCCAGTCGTCCAGAACAGCTGGTGCTCTCATGCATGCTTCAGTGATGATTGCCCTGAAGTGAGCATAAAAGGCATTTAGCTCGTCTGGTAGGCTTGGTGCACAGGGCAGCTCGCGTCGGGGATTCCCTTTGTAGTCCGTAATCATTTTCAAGACCTGCCACATCTGACGAGCGTCGGAGCCAATGTAATAGGATTCAATCTTATTTGGGTAGAATGGCGGCGGAGAGGATGGCTGACATTTTACGTGCTCCTAACCAAGTGTATACCACCCCTACTGTCTCACTACACAACTAATTGTATCAAATGCGTACGGAAGGAAAGAAATTCCACTATTTAACAAGGCACACCTGCTAATTGAAATGCATTCCAGGTGACTACCTCATGAAGCTGGTTGAGAGAATGCCAAGAGCGTGCAAAGCTGTCATCAAAGCAAAGGGTGGCTGCGTTGAAGAATATCAAATATCAAATATGTTTTAATTTGTAACCTGTTTGGGCGCATGAACCACTAGCGGGACACCTACAACAACATCTGGTGAAATTGCAGATCGCGAAATTCAAAATACAAAAATCATAATATTAAACATTCATGAAAATATAAGTGTCATACATGATTTAAAAGGTTAACATCTCTAGGGTAGGGGGCAGCATTCTTCCCAAATTAAACGGCCTGCTACTCGGGCCCAGAATATATGATATGCATAAAACTGGTAGATTTGGATAGAAAATACTCTAAAGTTTCCAAAACTGTTAAAATAGTGTCTGTGAGTATAACATAACTGATTTAGCAGGCGAAAACCTAACCTAGTTCTATTCAATGCCATTACAGTATCCATTGACTTAGGACTCCAATTGCAGTTCCTATGCCTTCCACTAGATGTCAACAGTCTTTAGAAATCGTTTCAGGCTTGTATTCTTATAAATGAGGGAGTAAGACCAGTCTGAACGAGTGGACCCTACCATGTCGCACAGCTTTTTCATGCGCATGTGCATTTCTTGTTTACCTTTTATATTGATAACGTTATTGTCTGGTTGAAATATTATAGATCATTTAGGCTAAAAAACAACCTGAGGATTGAATATAAACATCGTTTGACATGTTTCTATGAACTTTACGGATACAATTAGGATTTTTTGTCTGATTGTTTTGACTGCGTTTGAGCCTGTGGATTACTGAAGAAAACATACTAACAAAACTGAGGTTTTTTGGATTTAAAGAGACTTCATCTAAAAAAAGGAACATTTATTGAGTAAATAAATGTCTTCTGATTGCCACCATATGAAGATCATCCAAGGTAAGGATTAATTTTATCTCTATTTCTGAGTTTTGTAACGCTTCTGCTTGGCTGGTTACTGTTTGTAATAATTTGCCAACTGGGCTGTGTTCTGGGCTAGGTATGCTTTCGCCGAAAAGCATTTTATAAATATGACACTGTGGTTGGTTTAACAAGAAGTTAATCATTAAACATATGTAAAATAAGTTGTAACAGTTTTTTGGTTACTACATGATTCCATATGTGTTATTTCATAGTTTGAATTTCTTCATTGTTATACTACAATGTCGCAAATTGTAAAAATGAAGAAAAAACCCTAGAATGAGTCCAAAGCTTTAACTGGTACTGTACAGTATGGTACATGTGTCGTGTGCTCTGGGTAATGTCAGATGTACACACAGACACCTAACACACATAAACACTTACAGTATGCAAAGCACAAGACCATGACAACAAAACCGTGACATTAATACATTGTTATGTGCTGATCATTAGAGTATAGAGTTAAATTTAAATATTTAGGCTACTGTTTCCTGTGAATTATCGTTTCACAGTTGCTACATACAGGGTAATGCTCCTCGTGAGTATATGTGTGTGTTTGTGTGTGTGTGTGTGTGATTGTGTGATAGCGAGAGTGTGGATTAATCTCATTAGAGGCTGATATACAAGTGCTTCTGGATTCCATGCATCCATAGCAAGCTCCTGGACCTCATTCCAAATTGTATCCTGTTCCCATATGGTGCACTACTTTTAACATAACTTTTGTCAAAACTAGTGCACTATATAGGGGATAGGGTACAATTTGGGATGCAGTCCCTGCTGTAGGGGCTGGTCAGGGGACCCCATTACCCTCATCAGCCCAACCCATTACCCTCATCACCCCTCATCACCCCACATCACCCTCATTACCTCCATCACCCCCCTCACCACCACCCACCACCCATCACCCAAATCAAATCAAATCAAATGTATTTATATAGCCCTTCGTACATCAGCTGATATCTCAAAGTGCTGTACAGAAACCCAGCCTAAAACCTCAAACAGCAAGCAATGCAGGTGTAGAAGCACGGTGGCTAGGATAAACTCCCTAGAAAGGCCAAAACCTAGGAAGAAACCTAGAGAGGAACCAGTCCTCTTCTGGCTGTGCCGGGTGGAGATTATAACAGAACATGGCCAAGATGTTCAAATGTTCATAAATGACCAGCATGGTCAAATAATAATAATCACAGGCAGAACAGTTGAAACTGGAGCAGCAGCACGGCCAGGTGGACTGGGGACAGCAAGGAGTCATCATGCCCGGTAGTCCTGAGGCATGGTCCTAGGGCTCAGGTCCTCTGAGAGAGAGAAAGAAATAGAGAAAGAGAGAATTAGAGAGAGCAAACTTAAATTCACACAGGACCCCGGATAAGACAGGAGAAGTACTCCAGATATAACAAACTGACCCTACCCCCCGACACAAACTACTGCAGCATAAATACTGGAGGCTGAGACAGGAGGGTTCAGGAGACACTTGCCCCCCCCCCCCCCCCCCCCCCCCCCCGGCCCACAACCAGCCCACCACATCACCCCCAGCCCACCCCATCTCCCCCTTCACCCACAGCCCACCCCATCAACCCCTAAAATATCACAGAAAATATTCAGTGGACCACTCTCTCCCCGGCCCTGTTCCCTATCTCCTCATGCCCAAGTGCAATACTCTGAGGAGGGGTGGAGGGCTAGAGAGAACTGGAGAGAGAGAGAGAGAGAGAGAGAGAGAAAGAGAACTGGAGAGAGAGAGAGAACTGGAGAGAGAGAGAGCGAGAGAGAGAGAACTGGAGAGAGAGAGAGAGAGAGAGAGAGAGAGAGGAGGGGTTTAGAAGGGGGATATAAATGTTTCATCTGTTTCAATGACAGGTTCAATTGGGATGGGATAATAATATTAATTTCCTTTCCTATTTTGGGGATTTAAGTTAAGAAATTAAATTCCACAAGCTCCCAGTTCTCAATAATAATTATACAGTGGTTGAGGGCAGACCTGTTTTCATGGTCACAATGATATTTAAAAGAGTTGGTAATGCTCTGAAGAGAAAAGGTAAATATCTTACTGCTTAATCAACACAAAGACAATTAACACTGACAGACGAAAAGCAGAGAGAAAAGTTTCAGGGTATTTGAATCATATTATTTCATATAAAATGGGTAGTGGTTATTTCAGGATTAGTTACAACAAGCCTGCCAATAAGGCCTTTCCTGCACAACAGTCTGCATGACTATAAGTCACTTTGGATAAAAGCCTCTGCTAAACGGCATATATTATTATTATTATTGATATGAATTATATTAGTATTCCATATATAGGGCGCTACTTTTGACCAGTGACCATATGGTTCTGTTCAAAAGTAGTGCACTTTGTAGGGAATAGAGTGCCATTTGGGACTAATATCGGAACGTTCATGCAAAATGCATACGCTGGACATAATGCAATATACATAAAGTCCTTAGAACTGCCAATTTGCCAATTTTGAAATTGGAATGTTTTTTTTTGTTATTTTTGATTAGTTTATTGATTCTGTAGGTTTACAGGACTTCCCTTACCCCTCCTGATGTTACTGTAAGAAAAGACCCAGCTAACAAAACAAAAAACAACTCCAGATTCCATGTATTAAATGGTCCAGCTGTACACTACATGACACAAAGGTATGTGGACACCTGCCCATCCAACATCTCATTCCAAAATCATGGATATTAACATGGAGTTGGTCCCCCCTTTGCTGCTATAACAGCCTCCACTATTCTGGGAAGGCTTTCTACTAGATTTTGGAACATTGCTGCAGGGACTTGCTTCCTTTCAGTCAGAAGCGCATTAGTGAGGTTGGGCACTGATGTTGGGCGATTAGGCCTGGCTCGCAGTTGGCTTTCCAAATCATCCCAAAGGTGTTCAATGGGGTTGAGGTCAGGGCTCTGTGCAGGCCAGTCAAGTTTTTCCACACTGATCTCGAAAAATAATTTCTGTACGGAACACGCTATGTGCACGTGGGCATTGTCATGCTGAAACAGGAAAGGCCCTTCCCCAAACTGTTGCCACAAAGTTGGAAGCACAGACTCGTCTAGAATGTGATTGTATGCTGTAACGTTAATATTTCCCTTCACTGGAACTAAGGGGCCTAGCCCAAACCATGAAAAACAGCCACAGATCATTATTCCTCCTCCACTAAACTTTACAGTTGGCACTATGCATTCGGGCAGGTAGCATACACATTGCATCCACCAAACCCATATTCGTCCGTCGGACTGCCAGATGGTGAAGGGTGGTGAAGGGTGATTCATCACTCCAAAGAAGGCGTTTCCACTGCTCCAAAGTCCAATGGCTGTGAGCTTTACACCACTCCAGTCGATGCTTAGCATTGAACATGATCATTTTAGGCTTGTGTGCGGCTGCTCGGCCATGGAAACCCATTTCATGAAGCTCCCGACTAACAGTTCTTGTGCTGACGTTGCTTCCAGAGGCAGTTTGGAACTCTGTAGTGAGTGTACTCGCTTCAGCACACGGCGGTCCCATTTTGTGAGATTGTGTGGCCTACCACTTCGCGCTGAGCCCCTGTTGCTCCTAGACGTTTCTAGGAGAGGTGTCCACATACTTTTGTATATATAGTGTATCATAGTGGCATCAGTAATGGTTGTTAAATGGGCAAATTGGGTCTGACTCTGAACATGGGAACACTTTAGCCATTAGCACCTCTAGTGAGGGTTTATGAAAACATTACATACTCCCTCCATGCATCCAGCACTCTCTCTCTCTCTCTCACACACTCACACACACACACACACACACACACACACACACACACACACACACACACACACACACACACACACACACACACACACACACACACTCACACGCGGACTAAACTAAAGCATACAGGCTGGCTGGCTGCTCCTACATCACTTTACATACCTTATCAGATACGGAGCGCCATTGAAAAATCTGTTTTCCCAGCCGCTGTGTGAGGCAGCGTGTGTATGTGTTTATAAAGACCACCGCTGTAGTAAAGATCTGGAAAGTGTGTGTGTGTTGTATTTTTAATTCAGGCCTGTTGAATCAGTTGAGTTGTAATGGCTTAATTGCCAAGGAACTCTAAGTCTAAAAAGGTCTACAAATGAAACAGCTTTTAGTTTGTTTTTACAAGACTTGCAGTTTGGGAAAATACCCAAAGAAACAGTCACAGTGATAACATGTCAACAAAGGCACCCAAGGTAATAATGAGAGAACTCAGTGCATTTTCATATACCCCAAAACATTTTAGGTCTTGAGAAATAAATTCAGAGATTGTGTGTTGCCCGATTGCTCCTAAGATCTTTTTCTGTGAATAACATTTACTAATTATCTTAGACGGGTCAGCATCCTTTACTGATGCAAGCTTTGTGTAATTTAATTAATGAAGCTCTCAAAGAGAGAGATGGAGAGAGGGAGAGGAAGGGAGAGAGAGAGGGAGAAAGAGAGGAAGGGTGAGAGAGAGAGAGAGAGAGATAGAGAGAGAGAGAAAGAGAGGAAGGGAGAGAGAGAGAAAGAGAGAGAGAGAGAGAGAGAGATGGAGAGAGGGAGAGGAAGGGAGAGACAGAGAGAGAGAGAGAGAGAGAGAGAGAGAGAGAGAGATGGAGAGAGGGAGAGGAAGGGAGAGAGGGAGAAAGAGAGGAAGGGAGAGAGAGAGAGAGAGAGAGAGAGAGAGAGAGAGAGAGAGAGAGAGAGAGAGAGAGAGGGAGGGAGGGAGGGAGGGAGGGAGGGAGGGAGGGAGGGAGGGAGGGAGGGAGAGAGAGAGCAATTACACGAGAGAGAGGGAGGGAGAGAGTTTTAAAACAATATAGGGAATAAGCCTTAGGAAAATAGGAAAATATATTTCATAATATTAATTAATTAATGATGATAAAGGGGTGAAATATTCAGCAGATGGTGTAGGCTACTTTCAGAGAGTTTCTGTACCATACAAAGTCTTTGGTATCAGAACATTCTACAGAACACCTGTTCTGTGACTCAATTTCACGGTAAGGTCTACACTTGTTGTATTCGGTGCATGTGACAAATAAAGTTTGTCAGTTGTTCTGTCACTGACTCGGGTTTGTGTCCCAAAAATGTCTCCTTTCTCCTGAAGTGTTAACTTGATCACTTCCCATCATGGATTTGAAAGGAAATTACTGATATTTGGAAACTCCCTTTAGCCCTTGTCTACACCAATCCAATGCTTTTAAATTTGTAGGCAATAGTGAACAAGTGCGAACTTCAGGAGGAAGGATAAGTTATTTGGACGCAAACTCTGACTCTCACTAATGTTCTGTCTATCATTTTAGATGATATCCTTAGTGTTGTTCCCCTCGGTCTGATTGAAGTGCTGTAACTAGCTAGTTTTATTCTCTAACGTTCTCTGGAGCACTTTCTTGTGAAGACGAGAATGAGGAGAACGCATAAAACATTACATTTGAGAAGCATTCATACTCCCCCTACCGTATTACCTCACACTGCTCCTCCCCTACTGTATTACCTCACGCTGCATCTCCCCTACTGTATTACCTCACGCTGCATCTCCCCTACAATTTTGTTTCTGGTGTCCTTTGACAGCTCTTTGGTCTTGGCCATAGTGGAGTTTGGAGTGTGACTGTTTGAGGTTGTGGTCTTTTATACTGATAACAAGTTCAAACAGGTGCCATTAATACAGGTAACGAGTGGTGGACAGAGGAGCCTCTTAAAGAAGAAGTTACAGGTCTGTGAGAGCCAGAAATCTTAGGGATGTCTTGCAATAAAATGCAAATTAATTACTTAAAAATCAGACAATGTAATTTTCAGGATTTTTGTTTTAGATTCCGTCTCTCACAGTTGAAGTGTACCTATGATAAAAATGACAGACCTCTACATGCTTTGTAAGTAGGAAAACCTGCAAAATCGGCAGTGTATCAAATACTTGTTCTCCCCACTGTATACCTAAAAAAAACTGTATGACCAGCAATAAAGCCAGCGTCTCTTGTTCAATGGTGGAGTACCCTGACTGACACGAGTTGAACTTACGGGCGAAGAAACTGACGGGCCGATCCACTCGCTCCTCATCTTCCTGCATAAGAACCGCACCCACCCCCACTATACTAGCGTCTACATCCAACTTAAAAGGTTTGGCAAAGTCGGGGGCGGCAAGCACTGGGGCACTACAAAGTAGAGCTTTAAAATTTAGCACATTCGCGAGTACAATGTTAACTAGGCGCTGAAAAGTAGCTGGTGCATTATACATTCCAAAGGGTATCACAGTGTGTTGTACAAAGTTATCAGGCGTAACGAAAGCCGAGAAATCAGAAAGCTTGAGAGGTCAGAGGCACCTGCCAATGACCTTTTAGCAAATCTACAGTATATATACATAAATACACACATACATATATACAAGTACATACAAAAAGTACTATTTTTCAAATGTGCTGTGATGTTTCACAAAAGTCTTGAACCTTTATTTTCTCATCATTTCTACAGATTGTAAATTAAAAATAAACATTTTTGGTAAAAGTATTATTATATAATTGATCGATTGACAATGACTTTTCCGACCATCCAGTAGTGCTATCTGTAGAGTTAGCTCGAGGTAAATGTTGCCATTCCTGGACCTGTGACCAAAAACAAGCTACATATGCACAAAACCAAAATAAATTATCTAAAGATTTTTTCACAATTACTGACATTTAATCCGAGTAAACATTCCCTGTTTTAGGTCAGTTGGGATCACCACTTTATTTTAAGAATGTGAAATGTCACAATAATAGTAGAGAGAATTATTAATTTCAAGCTTTTATTTCATTCATAACATTCTCAGTGGGTCAGAAGTGTACATACAGTCAATTCATATTTGGTAGCATTGTCTTTAAATTGTTTAACTTGGGTCAAATATTTCGGGTAGCCTTCCACAAGCTTCCCTCAATAAGTTAGGTGAATTTTGGCCCGTTCCTCCTGACAGAGCTGGTGTAACTGAGTCAGGTTTGTAGGCCTCCTTGCTTGCCCACACTTTTCAGTTCTGCCCACAAATGTTCTATAGGATTGAGGTCAGGGCTTTGTGATGACTACTGCAATACCTTGATTTTGCTGTCCTTAAGCCATTTTGCCACAACTTTGGAAGTATGCATGGGGTCATTGTCCATTTGGAAGACCCATTTGCGACCAAGCTTTAACTTCCTGACTGATGTCTTGAGATGTTGCTTCAATATATCCACAAAATGTTCCTTTCTCATGATGCCATCTATTTTGTGAAGTGCACCAGTCCCTCCTGCAACAAGGCACCCCCACAGAATGATGCTGCCAACCCCGTGCTTCTCGTTTGGGATGGTGTTTTTCGGCTTACAAGCCTCCCGCTTTTTCCTCCATACATAACAATGGTCGTTATGGCCAAACAGTTCTATTTTTGTTTCATCAGACCAGAGGAGATTTCTCCAAAAAGTACAATCTTTGTCCACATGTCTGGCTTTTTTATGTCGGTTTTGGTGCAGTGGCTTCTTCCTTGCTGAGCGGCCTTTCAGGTTATGTCGATATAGGACTCGTTTTACTGTGGATATAGATACTTTGTACCTGTTTCCTCCAGGATCTTCACAAGGTCCTTTGGTGGACCCTGGGATAGATTTGCACTTTTCGCACCAAAGGACGTTCATCTCTAGGAGACAGAACACCTCTCCTTTCTGAGCGGTATGATGGCTGCGTGGTCCCATGGTGTTTATACTTGCGTACTATTGTTTGTACAGATGAACGTGTTACCTTCAGACATTTGGAAATTGCTCCCCAGGATGAACCAGTCTTGTGGAGGTCTACAATTGTTTTTCTGAGGTCTTGGCTGATTTCTTTTGATTTTCGCATGATGTCAAGCAAAGAGGCACTGTGTTTGAAGGTTGGCCTTAAAATACATCCTCAGGCACACCTCAAATTGACTCAAATGATGTTAATTAGCCTATCAGGAGCTTCTAAAGCCATGACATCATTTTCTGGAATTTTCCAAGCTGTTTAAAGGGACAGTCAACTTTTGTATGTAAACTTTTGACCCTCTGGATTTGTGATACAGTGGATTATAAGTGAAGCAATCTGTCTGTAAACATTTGTTGGAAAAATGACTTGTGTCATGCACAAAGTAGATGTCCTAAGCAACTTGCCAAAACAATATTTTGTTAACAAGAAATGTGTGGAGTGGTTGAGAAAATATATAAAATATTTCGACTTCAACTGTATATAACATTCTGTTGGTTGCAAGAATTTTGGATAATAATTTGAATTGAAAAATTATACGTTTTGAATCCGGCGTCATTTTGTGTATCAGTTCATAAACCATTTGAAATGGAATCGGTACGTCGAAAATCTCGAACCAACTATTTTGCAATTTTTATGGCATAGCTGTCAATTTCGGTCCTAAGTTAAACTGGTATACTTTTTCATTTATCACAATTTTCTTTAACCAATGATGGTCTTTAAAGCAGGGCCGACAGACAAGTTCCCTACTTTTTCCCCCTTCGACTTTCCTCTTTTGTCTTTGCAGTAATGCTGCAATTAATTGTAATTTTGGGTAGAGCAGACATTTCCATATTTTTTTGTTAGCTGTATGTGTGACATAACTCCACCAGTCCTATTTATGATATAATTTGCAAAGGTTATAACTTTATTTAATTTTTTTATCTAAAAATTATGTTTTTTTATCTATTCATATATTTGAGTTTATCCACAATATTTGTTGTATTATTGTTCTGTTTTTTTCTGGTGGACTGAATTGACATTGCACCCAACTTTCTAAGGCTTGTTTTTAAAAGTGCGATATTTGGTAGATTATTTCCTTTTCAAATAACTGAAAGAGAGAGTTTGTAATCTGAATAAAAGGAAAAATGCAATTATTTGACATGGAGTGAGATATTCTTATTAATTTGCTAGAGAACCAGTTCAAATTTAAGTATAACTTTTGTATGACAAATCTTTAGTGAGAGGTCTAATGCTTTAATATTTAATAATTTCTTCCCTCTGAATTCATATTAATTATACAAATAGGCCCTTTAATTTGTAGGGCATGTCATTCCAAGTAAAAAAAAAAAAATGTGTCATATAATTGAAAAAACTCTTCACTAGGCATAAGCAAGGCCATAAGAAAATAGGTAAACTGGGATATGACTAAAGAGTTAATCAGGGTAAACTGGGATAAGACTAAAGAGTTAATCAGAGTAAACTGGAATATGACTAAAGAGTTAATCAGGGTAAACTGGGATATGACTAAATAGTTAATCAGGGTAAACTGGAATATGACTAAAGAGTTAATCAGGGTAAACTGGGATATGACTAAAGAGTTAATCAGGGTAAACTGGAATATGACTAAAGAGTTAATCAGAGTAAACTGGAATATGACTAAAAAGTTAATCAGGGTAAACTGGGATATGACTAAATAGTTAATCAGGGTAAACTGGAATATGACTAAAGAGTTAATCAGGGTAAACTGGGATATGACTAAATAGTTAATCAGTGTAAACTGGAATATGACTAAAGAGTTAATCAGGGTAAACTGGGATATGACTAAAGAGTTAATCAGGGTAAACTGGGATAAGACTAAAGAGTTAATCAGGGTAAACTGGGATAAGACTAAAGAGTTAATCAGGGTAAACTGGGATGTGACTAAAGAGTTAATCAGGGTAAACTATGTTGTGTCTTTGGCTATGCCGGATTAAGTGATATGACATGCTATTCTATAAAATCCTTTCTTCGTAATTAATATTACCTGATTGAGCTAATCATGTAAATGTAATTAACTAGAGAGTCGGGACACCACAAAATAATATTTATAAAGCTGTTATCTTCCGAATAAACTCTTAAAGACCTAATAATATTTTACATCAATAGCAGTCAATATTAATTGTCACCTTAATTCAGTCTCATCTGAAAGTTGTAAATTCTAGGTTATCTTCACGAACCCTGGCTAACAAGTTGAATCAGCGATACAAAATTGGGTTTAATTATGCCTCTGGTGGTCAATTGGTTACATTGTAGTAACGTCGTTGTGTGGTAGACGGGATACTCTGTCTGTTTTTTCCTAGCATGCGTTTGCAGCTGCTGTTGCTAACTCAACGGCGAGGAGGTATCACTTCTATAGTGAACAAGAGTTCAAAGTTCATACCATTCGCAACCAAAGCTCACGCTGAGGTTGGCTTATTTCTGTAGTTGACATGTTAGTCCTTTTAACGCACAGGCTGCAGACCTCACATACTTGGAACAGGAGGATACATTTTCGTCAAGGCTTTATATAGGAAGGGAGAGGAGGGCGTGTTTGAAAATGTTATAACCCATGTCCCTTCACAGGGGCGGGCCACTGATTGAGCAGAGCCCTAACCTTATGAAACCCCAAATCTCTCATTTGGAAATTAAAATGACATTTCATCTCTTCACCAATAATTTTATATTCAAACATTTAGATTGAACAACAATTCCATGTGAATCCGATAACTACAATGTGCAGACTTTCCACTGTAGAGTTTGTCATCTTACCATTGATGAGAATGTCTCAGATGACAACCGAACTGACATGATATTCATTAAGTACCACCGCATATGTTCAATTGGTCGGATAACCAGAATATAGTTCATTTCCCCCCACCTTCTGATGTTCCTAGAATCTCTATGTTAACCAAGGTGTTTGCAAATGTAACCTCAGTAGGGTAGAGAGAGGAAACAGGGGGGAAGAGGTATTTATGACTGTCATAAACCTACCCCCCAGGCCAACGTCATGACAACTGGGATATGACTAAAGAGTTGATCAGGGTAAACTGGGATATGACTAAAGAGATTTTTCCACAGGTATTTTCCTTTCCATGGCAGCAAGATTTAATCTATTTTTACAAACTTTCTATTCAATACTTTCTATTATTGGAGTGAGATCATTTGTTTTGGGATATGTATACTAGGTATGTCCACATCACCATCAGACCATTTTATTGGTAAACTGCACAGTAATGTAAAAGTTACATTTTTTAGTGATCCAATACGTAATATAGTACACTTAGCATAATTTGGTTGTACACCAGAGAGGTTAGAACAATTATCTAGATCCTCTATCAGGCTTTGGAGGGATCCAAAATGTGGATATAAAAGAAAACATGAATCATCAGCGTACAATGACACCTTTGTTTTTAAGCACCGGATTTCTAGAGCCTTGACATTATTGTTGGATCTGAGGTTAATAGCTAACATTTCAAAGGCCATAATAAATAGATGTGTCAATAGCCAATAGTGGACAAACTTGTTTTATTCCTCTTAACAGTTTAAAACATTCTGAGAAGAAGCCACTATTTACTATTTTACACCTAGAGTTGCTCTACATGACTTTAACCCGTTTTATAAAAGATTCTGCAAAAATGAAAGATTCTAGGCTTTTATATATAAACTCCAGTCGTACTTTATCAAAAGCCTTTTCAAAGTCAGATATTATTAGCAGGCCTGGTTCCCTGATATTTCATAGTGTTCTATTGTTTCCAGTACTTGTGTTATATTATCCCCATTGTATAGTCCATGTAAAAAAAACTCTGATTAGAGTGAATAATATCTGACAAAACCTTTTATGCACTATACATTTTGCTTGAACTTTTGCATCACAACACTGTAGTGTCAGGAGCCTCCAATTTTTTAAATGGACTGGATCTTTATATTCACCACTGTTTCTATAATAATGAAATCAGACATTCTTGTTGAGTGTCCGATAATCTACCATTTAATAGGAGTCTTTAAAACATGTAAATTACAGTCCTCTAAGTATATAAAAAAAGTTTGGTATATTTCTAATACGTATCCGCGCAAACTCAGTAAGAGTAATGTATATTTATTTTACTAGGCAAGTCAGTTAAGAACAAGTTCTTATTTTCAATGACAGCCTAGGAACAGTGGGTTAACTGCCTGTTCAGGGGCAGAACGACAGATTTGTACCTTGTCAGCTCGGGGGTTTGAACTTGCGGTCCGAATGCATTCTGTCCCCTATCAACACTTTTTAAACTTTTGGTGCCAATGAGAATGACATAAGAAAGTGGTCAAGACGACAAGCTTAATTCAGCCTCCGCCATGTAAACTCAGCAAAAAAAGAAACATCCTCTCACTGTCAACTGCATTTATTTTCAGCAAACTTAACATGTGTACATATTTGTATGAACATAACAAGATTCAACAACTGAGAAATAAACTGAACAAGTTCCACACACATGTGACTAAACTATATTGAATAATGTGTCCCTGAAGAAAGGGGAGGGTCAAAAGCAAAAGTAACTGTCAGTATCTGGTGAGGCCACAAGCTGCATTAAGTACTGCAGTGCATCTCCTCCTCATGGACTGCACCATATTTGCCAGTTCCTGCTGTGAGATGTTACCCCACCAAGGCACCTGGCAGTTCTATGACATTTTCCTGACGGGCCGCCCCCAGGTGGTGAGGGTAGGAAACAACATCTCCAACCCGCTGATCCTCAAAGCTGGGGCCCCACAAGGGTGCGTTCCCAGCCCTCTCCTGTACTCCCTGTTCAGTGTGATTTCCTTTATGGTTCATTTACAGTATTTAAAACCACCATGACTGCGTGGCCATGCACGCCTCCAACTCAATCATCAGGTTTGCAGACGACACTACAGTGGTAGGCTTGATTATCAACAACAACGAGACGGTCTACAGAAAGGAGGTGAGGGCCCTCGGAGTGTGGTGTCAGGAAAATAACCTCACACTCAATGTCAACATAATAAAGGAGATGATCGTGGACTTCAGGAAACAGCAGAGGGAACACCCCCCTATCCACATCGATGGAACAGTAGTGGAGAAGGTGGAAAGTTTTAAGTTCTTCGGCGTACACATCATGGACAAACTGAATTGGACCATCCACACAGACAGCGTGGTGAAGAAGGCGCAGCAGCGCATCTTCAACCTCAGGAGGCTGAAGAAATTCAGCTTGTCACCAAAACACTCACAAACTTTTACAGATGCACAGTCAAGAGCATCCTGTCTGGGCTGCATCACCGCCTGGTACGGCAACTGCTCCTCCCACAAACGTAAGGCTTTCCAGAGCGTAGTGAGGTCTGCACAACGCATCACCGGGGGCAAACTACCTGCCCTCCAGGACACCTACACCACCCGATGTCACAGGAAGGCCAAAAAGATCATCAAGGACAACAACCACCCGAGCCACTGCCTGTTCACCCCGCTATGATCCAGAAGGCAAGGTCAGTACAGGTGCATCAAAGCTGGGACCGAGAGACTGAAAAACAGCTTCTATCTCAAGGCCATCAGACTGTTAAACAGCCACCACTAACATTGAGTGGCTGCTGCCAACATACTGACTCAAATCTCTAGCCACTTTAATAATAAAAAATTGGATGTAATACATGTATCACTAGCCACTTTAAACAATGCCACTTTATATAATGTTTACATAACCTACATTAATCATCTCATATGTATATACTGTACTCTATACCATCTACTGCATCTTGCCTATGCAAGACGGCCATCGGTCATCCATATATTTTTATGTACATATTCTTAATCACACTTGTGTGTATTAGGTAGTTGTTGTGAAATTGTTAGATTACTTGTTAGATATTACTGCGTGGTCGGAACTAAAAGCACAAGCATTTTGCTACACTCACATTAACGTCTGCTAACCATGTGTTTGTGACCAATACAATTAGATTAGATTTGAGAAGGGATGTTCCTTTTTTTGCTGAGTTTATATCGCACTAGGTCAGGGTATTTAACATGGAACCCAAACCGGCTGCGCGTGTGCGCCGTCGTGCACCATCATGCACCATCGTGCATACATTTATTTTGTCCCCCTACACCAAACGTGATCACGACACGCAGGTTAAAATATCAAAACAAACTCTGAACCAAAGACATTAATTTGGGGACAGGTCGAAAAGCATTAAACATCTATGGCAAGTTAGATAGTTAGCTTGCACTTGTTAGCTAATTTGTCCTGTTTAGCTAGCTTGCTGTTGCTAGCTAATTTGTCCTGGGATATAAACATTGAGATGTTATTTTACCTGAAATACACAAGGTCCTCTACTCTACAACAATTAATCCACACATAAAATGGTGAACCGAATCGTTTCTAGTCATCTCTCCTCCTTCCAGGCTTTTTCATCTCTGAACTTATATGGTGATTGGCATCTAAACTTTCATAGTATTACCACGACGACCGGCAACACAGTTGGTCTTTCAATCACCCACGTGGGTATACCCAATGAGGAGATGGCACTACTTTGCCTGCTTCTATAAACCAATGAGGAGATGGGAGAGGCAGGACTTGCAGCACGATCTGCGTCAGAAATAGAAAGGACTTCTATTTTAGCCCTTGCAAATATTTTCTTAGCTTTATTTCTTGAACTGCTTTATTGGTAAAGGGCTTGGTTAAGGATCTACACCTGTTGTATTCGGCTCAGGTGACAATTAAAATATGCTTTGATTTGATAGTATAACAGTCAAATATTACCTAAAACCAATGGTAGCTTGCAAACAATTCTTTGAGGCTATCTGGCTAGCTGACAGGAGTAGCAAGCCAGTTAGCTCTATTGACTTACTATGGACTTGCGACCTATGCATACTAAAGTGGGTATTGTAGGCAGGGAACATGCCAAAATTAATACAGCATGTATTTATTCATGAATCAAATTAACATAATGTGGTCAGGCAACATATGAGATATGAATTGAAAATTTACTTCCAAAGTAAGAGTATATTTTCATTTGTTTCAGCTCAAATAATGGTCACCATTGAATTCAAGAAAATGTGTGTAATTCTTTACTTGGTTGCATCGTATTTCTTTGCAAATCTTCTTTCAAACTTGTTTCTAGTGGCGGTTCTAGCTTGATACAAATAAAAAAGATAATCAAATTATTACACTATTACCCTATTGCTAACAAAAAACACACAAATGAAAATGAATTGCACAAATCCTATATCTCAAAAATACACAAGTAGATTAACACACTCATTAACTGGAACAAATTGCAAAAATCACTGAAGCTGGAGACTTATATCTCTCTCACTAACTTTAAGAACCAGCAGTCAGAGCAGCTTACCGATCATTGCACCTGTACACAGCCCATCTGTAAATAGCCCACCCAACAACCTCATCCCCATATTGTTATTTATTATTGCTCTTTTGCACCCCAGTATCTCTACTTGCACATCATCATCTGCACATCTATCACTCCAGTGTTTAATTGCTAAATTTTAATTATTTCACCACTATGGCCTACGCATTGCCTTACCGCCCTAATCTTACCTAATTTGCACACACTGTATATAGACTTTTCATTTCTGTTATTGACTGTACGTTTGTTTATTCCATGTGTAACTCTGTGTTGTTGTTCTTGTCGCACTGCTTTGCTTTATCTTGGCCAGGTCACAGTTGTCACCCTTCTGAATTGTATTATTGTATTTTTTTTTTTGTGTGTGCACCCCATGCCACTCCCAGCAAGATGCCGCCCCATGCACCGTTTCACAAAATTTGATTGGTAGTATCCATTTTGAGAAACACCCAATGACAACATGGACCCATAAAATATAATTTTCTTACTGCTGTGTGACGTCTGTTGCCTTCACTGTGTACAACCTGTGTTTGCGCATTTGCAGGAGCTATCCTATATCTTATCTATATATATTAGCATAGCCAAACGTAAAGCTAGCAATAGTAGACCAATATTCATTATTATTGATAAATAGGGAGAATAACAATCTACTTCAAAATAGTATGTCTCTGTCTTTAATCCCCACAAGACAGTTTTATTCTGTTTTTCTGTTTCATAGGGCCTGATGGAAACACACTTAGACATGTTGTGCAGCGAATGAGTGATCCTCTCTGCCTTGCCTAAATGAGGCTTATGTGTCTCACCCGCAATCAGCATCATCACCACCACCACTGACACCATCACCGCTACCACCACCATCACTATCACCACTACCAACACCACTACCACCACCACCACCACCACCACCACCACACTCACTACCACCACCACCATCACCACCACCATCATCACCACCATCACCACTACCACCACCGCTACCACCACCATCACTATCACCACTACCAACACCACTACCACCACCACCACCACCACCACCACCACCACCACCACCACCACCACCACCACCACCACACTCACTACCACCACCACCATCACCACCACCATCATCACCACCATCACCACTACCACCACCACTACCACCACTATCACTACCACCACCACTCCCATCACTACCAGCACAAACTTCACCATCACCATCACCCTCATCACCAGACCACCAACATCACCACTACCACCAGCACTACCACCACAATCACCACCACCGTCATCACCACCACCACTACTATCACCATCACCACCACCACCATCATCACAATCGGCATCACCACCACCACTATCACCATCACCACCACCGTCATCACCACCATCATCACCAACACCATCACCACCACCACTATCACCATCACCACCACCGTCATCACCACCATCATCACCAACACCATCACCGCCACCACCACCAACCACCACCACTACAACTACCACCACCATTACCATTACCACCGCCACTAACCACCACCACTACCACCACCACTACCACCAAACCACAACCACTACTACCATCACTACCACCGCTATCACCACCACCATCACCACCGCCACCAACCACCACTACTACCACAACCACTACCACTACTACCACCATCACTACCACCACCACCACCATCACTACCAACATCACTACCATCACCACCACTTTCACCACCACCACCATCACTACCACCACCACCACCATCGCCACTACCACCACCACCACTACTACCACAACCACTACCATTATTACCACCACCACCACTACCACCACTACCACCACTACCACCACCACCACCACTACCACTACCACCACTACCACCACTACTACCATCACCACTACCACCGTCACCACCACCACTTTCACCACCACCATCACCACCACCAACACCACCACCACCATCACTTCCACCATCACTACCACGACTTCTACTACCACCAGCACCCCAACACCACTACCACCACCACTACTACCAAAACCACTACCACCACTACCACCACCACATACACCACCACAACCACTACCACTACCATCACCATCACTTCCACTGCCACCACTACCACTACTACCACCACCAATACCACTACCATCACCATCACTTCCACCACCACCACTACCACTACTACCACCACCACTACCACCACCACTACCACCACCACCACTACCACTACCACCACCACCACTACCACTACTACCACCACCACCACCACCATCACTACCACCACCACCACTACCACCACTTCCACCACCACCACCATCACTACCACCATCACCACCACCACCAGCACTGCCACCATCACCAACACCATCACCACCACTACCACCACTATCACCACTACCACTACCACTACTACCACCACCGTCACCATCACCACCACCATCACCACTACCACCACTTCTACCACCACCACCATCACTACCACCATCACCACCACCACCATCACTGCCACCATCACCGTCACCATCACCACCACCATCACCACTACCACCACCATCACCACCACTACCACTACCACCACTACCACCACCACCATCACCACTACTACCACCACCACTACCACCATCACCACCACCACTACCACCACCACCATCACTAACATCATCACCACCACCACCATCACCACTACCACCACCACCACCACCACCACTTACACCACCATCACCACTACCACCACCGGCACCACTACCACCACCACTACCACCACCACCACCACCACCACTTACACCACCACAACCACTACCACCACCATCACAATTACCACTACCATCACCACTGCCACCACCATCACCACCATCACCACCACCATCACCACCACCATCACCACCATCATTACCACCATCACTTCCAGTACTTTCACCACCGCCATCACTACCACCACCATCACCACCACCACCATCACTACCACCACACCCACCATCACTACCACCATCACCACTACCACTACCACCACCATCACCACCACTACCACCACCAGCACCACTACCACCACCACTTACACCACCACAACCAATACCACTACCACCACCACTACCACCACCATCACAACTACCACCACCACCACTGCCACCACCATCACTTCCACCACCATCACCACTACCACTACCACAACCACGACCACAACCACAACCACTACCATCACTACCACCACTACCACCACCACCATCACCACCATCACCACCACCACCATCACCTAGTGAACAAAAACAGCCACACTGTCTCTGTGCTAGAGGAATTGATTGTTAAAGCAGTCTTGTGGTAGTCTGCAGGCAAGGTGAAACTGTTGTACACTACACCTGTTGGAGGAGACAATGACATTACAGAGAAAGAGGCAAATTAACGGCAACTAAATATACATGTGTTATACAGGAGAGGAGAGGCAGTAAGGTGAAACAAAGCCCCCATAATTTTTCTCCATCAATACATCTGAGGATGGCCATGGCACTGTGACCACCGTGTGGTTACTGTTCCATTCAAACGTCACTTGTTTTGTTGAAGTGCCCCTTCATCCTTTTTCTATCCAGTTTTTATTTTATTTAACTTTGAAAGATACATGTTTCTTTATGAAGCGAGAGGCACCTTGTTCTTGGAAAATAAAGAGCACATTTAATTAATTAGTTGAAAAACAGAGGTAATGAACTACGGAGACAGCATGGCCATGATGCTAGGGATGTGCCTCAAATGGCACCCTATTCCCTATATGGGGCACTACATTTGACCAGGGCCCATTGTGCTCAATGTAGGAAATAGGGTGCTATTTAGTCTGCTGCCTTGATCCACCTTCCAGGCAGGCTGTGATGTGAAGTCTCTGTAACACAATGTAGAGATGTAGGGATAAAAGGAATGCAGCGAGAGAGCGGACGAAGAGAGAGTAGTGGTAGGAGAGACATAGAGAGAGTAGTGGTAGAAGAGATGGAGAAGAGTGGTAGAGAGAGATAGAGAGAGTGGTGGTAGGAGAGATAGAGAGAGTAGTGGTGGAAGATATAGAGAGAGCAGGGGTAGGAGAGAGAGAGAGAGAGAGAGAGAGAGAGGTGGCAGGAGAGAAATAGAGATAGTAGTAATAGGAGAGAGATAGAGAGTGTAGTGGTAGGAGAGAGATAGAGAGAGTAGTGGTAGGAGGGAGATAGATAAAGTAGTGGTAGAAGAAAGATAGGGAGAGTAGTGATAGGAGAGAGATATAGAGAGTAATGGTAGGAGAGAGATAGATAATAGTTGTAGGAGAGAGATAGAGAGTGTAGTGGTAGGAGAGAGATAGAGAGAGTAGTGGTAGGAGGGAGATAGATAAAGTAATGGTAGAAGAAAGATAGGGAGAGTAGTGATAGGAGAGAGATATAGAGAGTAATGGTAGGAGAGAGATAGGGAATAGTTGTAGGAGAGAGATAGAGAGTGGTAGGAGAGAGATAGAGAGAGTAGTGGTAGGAGAGAGATAGAGAGAGTAGTGGTAGGAGAGAGATAGAGAGAGTACTGGTAGGAGAGATATCGAGAGAGTAGTGGTAGAAGAGAGATAGAGAGAGTAGTTGTAGAAGAGAGATAGAGAGAGTAGTGGTAGGAGAGATAGAGAGAGTAGTGGTAGGAGAGAGATAGCGAGAGTAGTGGTAGAAGAGAGATAGAGAGAGAAGTGGTAGGAGAGAGATAGAGAGAATAGTGGTTAGAGAGAGATAGAGAGCGTAGTGGTAGAAGAGAGATAGAGAGAGTAGTGGTAGGAGAGAGATTGGGAAAGTAGTGGTAGGAGAGAGATAGCGAGAGTAGTGGTAGGAGAAAGATAGCGAGAGTAATGGTAGAAGAGAGATAGAGAGAGTAGTGGTAGGAGAGAGATAGAAATAGTAGTGGCAGGAGAGAGATAGAGAGAGTAGTGGTAGAAGAGAGATAGAGAGAGTAGTGGTTAGAGAGCGATAGAGAGAGTAGTGGTAGGAGAGAGAAGGGTATATTCAAGATGAGGGCAAGGCCTTTGCGTCAACTGATTCTGTGGCTATGTGTCGTCAGTACTAACAAGAACACCACATTTAAAACATAACACTGGCACTATCAGGCTAAGGAACTGAGAACTTGATGAACCATAAAAGACTACCAGGCGACTACTGCTGTTCTCTGCAGTGACCTAGACACGGTTTTTGTCCAGTGCTGTCGTCTTGTCTTTAGGCCACAAACCACAATGATAAGCCTATGAAAAGATCACTGTAACCTCTGGTTGTACAACGACCACAGGTGGTCAGATTCGTCGGAGCTGTGAAACCACGACGACCGACCCTTCACCCCGACAACCTTAACGTCAACCTCAGCTGACCGGTCCCTACTGCTGGGAACACAGAGATTACACAGAGAGAGAGAGAGAGAGTGTCCTTTAACCATTTGTACGTTGTTAAAACACTGTATATATATAATATGACATTTGTAATGTCTTTATTGTTTTGAAACTTCTGTATGTGTAATGTTTACTGTTAATTTTTTTCACTTTATATATTTACTTTATATATTATCTACCTCATTTGCTTTGGCAATGTTAACACATGTTTCCCATGCCAATAAAGCCCTTGAATTGAATTGAAATTGAATTGAGAGAGAGAGAGCGAGAGAGATACAGAGAGAGAGAGAGGGAGACAGAGAGAGAGGGAGACAGAGAGAGACAGAGAGAGAGAGAGAGAGAGAGAAAGAGCGAGAGAGAGAGAGAGATGTTTTTATTTTTTATAAACTCCCATATCTATTGGGTGAAATACCACAGTGTGCAATCGCAGCAGCAAGGTGTGTGACCTGTTGCCACAAGAAAAGGGTAACCAGTGAAGAACAAACACCATTGTAAATACAAAATGTATATTTATGTTTATTAATTTTCTCTTTTGTACTTCAACTATTTGCACATCATTACAACACTGGATAAGGCCATAATATGACATTTGACATGTCTCTATTCCTTTGGAACTTTTGTGAGTGTAATGTTTACTGTTAGTTTATTTCACTTTTGTTAATTATCTTTTTTTAAATTAGATTTTGTTTCACTGTCCTACACAAAATACTCCATATTCCATTACTTAAAAATGAGAAGCTCAAATATCTTGAGTCAATATGTATTCATAAATAAGTACAGGAGTAAAAATGTGTGTATTGCTTGAGGAGAGTGCACAGTTATGAACTTGAAAATGTATTAATAAACTAATTATGCACATTTGGGCAGACTTGATACAATATTCTGAACAAAAATTCAATGGTTCATTGGATCAGACAAACACTTTGCACATACACTGCTGTCATCTAGTGGCCAAATTCTAAATTGCGCCTAAACTGGAATAATACATTTTGGCCTCTCTCTTGCATTTCCAAGATGATAAAAAAATAATATATATTTATGTTTTTTTCTTGTATTATCTTTTACCAGATCTAACGTGTTATATTCTCCTACATTAATTTCACATTTCCACAAACTTCAAAGTGTTTCCTTTCAAATGGTATCAAGAATATGCATATCCTTGCTTCAGGTCCTGATCTACAGGAAGGTAGATTTGGGTATGTCTTGTTAGAGGCTTCAAGATACTTCAAAAATCTTTGGAAATCTAGCAATGATGAACAACCAACGTGACACAGTTTTACGAATTCTTAACAATAATAATGTGAAAATGTTGAATAATCCAGGTGTGCGACGCTCTTAGAGACTTACGCAGAAAGACTCACAGCTCTTAGAGACTTACCCAGAAAGACTCACAGCTCTTAGAGACTTACGCAGAAAGACTCACAGCTCTTAGAGACTTACGCAGAAAGACTCACAGCTCTTAGAGACTTACCCAGAAAGACTCACAGCTCTTAGAGACTTACGCAGAAAGACTCACAGCTCTTAGAGACTTACCCAGAAAGACTCACAGCTCTTAGAGACTTACCCAGAAAGACTCACAGCTCTTAGAGACTTACACAGAAAGACTCACAAGTCTTAGAGACTTACCCAAAAAGACTCACAGCTCTTAGAGACTTACCCAGAAAGACTCACAGCTCTTAGATACTTAAACAGAAAGACTCACAGCTCTTAGAGACTTACTCAGAAAGACTCACAGCTCGTAGAGACTTACCCAGAAAGACTCAAAGCACTTCGAGACTTACACAGAAAGACTCACAGCTCTTAGAGACTTACACAGAAAGACTGACAGCTCTTAGAGACTAACTCAGAAAGACTCACAACTCGTAGAGACTTACCAAGAAAGACTCAAAGCTCTTTGAGACTTACACAGAAAGACTCACAGCTCTTAGAGACTTACCAGAAAGACTCACAACTCTTAGAGACTTACTCAGATTGACTCAACACTCTAATAGACTTACTCAGAAAGACTCACAACTCTTAGAGACTTACACAGAAAGACTCAAAACTCTTAGGGACTTACACAGAAAGACTCACAACTCTTAGAGACTTACACAGAAAGACTCACAACTCTTAGAGACTTACACAGAAAGACTCCCAATCCCTAGAGACTTACCCAGAAAGACTCACAACTCTTAGAGACGTACACAGAAAGACTCACAGCTCTTAGAGACTTACCCAGAAAGACTCACAACTCTTAGAGCCTTACCCAGAAAGACTCACAGCTCTTAGAGACTTACACAGAAAGACTCACAACTCTTACAGACTTACCCAGAAAGACTCACAACTCTTAGAGACTTACACAGAAAGACTCACAGCTCTTAGAGACTTACACAGAAAGACTCACAACTCTTAGAGACTTACACAGAAAGACTCACAGCTCTTAGAGACTTACACAGAAAGACTCACAACTCTTAGAGACTTACACAGAAAGACTCACAGCTCTTAGAGACTTACACAGAAAGACTCACAACTCTTAGAGACTTACTCAGAAAGACTCACAACTCTTAGAGACTTACCCAGAAAGACTCACAACTCTTAGAGACTTACTCAGAAAGACTCACAACTCTTAGAGACTTACTCAGAAAGACTCACAGCTGTAATCGCTTTATTATTTTTTTTACAAATGTTACATTTTTTTGTGTCTTTTGTCCTTGACAGAAAAAGTACAATTAAATACATTTTAATAATCCTTTATTTTAATACTACTTTATTTTAATGATCATTTATTGTAATAATCCCACCTTCTTTATTTTAGCTTCTAACACAACGAAATGTGGAAAAAGTTATGGGGGTGTGAATACTTTTGGAAAGCACTGCAGCTGATATTATATCACCAGAGAAACATCTCACCTCTGCAGAGCTACATTTCCTGTTCATGAATAGGTGTGACCTTTAAAAACACCATCCTGCACTCTTTATTAGTAACACACTGCATTTTATCTCTCCCTGTCTCATGTGGTCTGGGGCCCTTTAAAGGGAGATATATGTTTCAGTTCTTAACTTTATCTAACTGACATTCGGAAACTTGGCACCCCAAAGGCCCCATGCTGTAACCACTAGCTCAGTCATAGACTCCCACCCACTCCCCACCTACACCCCCCTCCAAAGCTGCAACCATCTTCACACCTGCCACAAAGTAAATACCACAAAGAGGACGTTAACCAACAACATTACTGATATTCATCATGCTGAATTGTACACCCAACGTGACCAAGCAAAGACACAGAAGCTCACAATATGAACACACAGACAGAGAGGGAGAGAGACGAGAGAAAGAGCAGAGAGCAGAGCAGAGCAGAGCATATCAGAGAGCAGAGGATAGAGAAAAGAGAGCAGAACAGAGAGCAGAGCAGGGATCAGAGCAGGGAGCAGGGAGCAGGGAGCAGGGCAGGGAGCAGAGCAGGGAGCAGAGCAGGGATCAGGGAGCAGAGCAGGGAGCAGGGAGCAGAGCAGGGAGCAGGGAGCACAGCAGGGAGCAGGGAGCACAGCAGGGAGCAGGGAGCAGAACAGGGAGAAGGGAGCAGGGAGCAGAGCAGGGAGCAGGGAGCATGGAGCAGAGCAGGGAGCAGAGAGCAGAGCAGGGAGCAGAGCAGGGAAGAGCGAGTAGAGAGTAAAGAGTAGAGAGTCAGTAGAGAGCAGAGAGCAGAGAGTCAGCAGAGAGCAGAGAGTCAGTAGAGAACAGAGAGTAGAGAGTAGAGAGTTGAGATCAGAGAGCAGAGCAGGAAGCAGAAAGCAGAAAGCAGAGAGTCAATAGTAGAGAGTCAGTAGAGAGTCCGTAGAGAGTAGAGAGTAAAGAGTAAAGAGTAGAAAGCAAAGAGTCAGTAGAGAGTAGAGAGTCAGTAGAGAATAGAGAGTAAAGAGTAAAGAGTAGAAAGCAGAGAGTCCATAGAGAGTAGAGAGTAGAGAGTAGAGAGTCAGTAGAGAGTAGAGAGTAGAGAGTCAGTAGAGAGTAGAGAGTAGAGAGAAGAGATCAGTCAGCAGAGAGTAGATTAGAGAGTAGAGAATAGAGAGTAGTGAGTAGAGAGTAGAGAGAAGAGATCAGAGTCAGCAGAGAGTAGATCAGGGAGCAGAGATCAGAGATCAGATAGCAAAGAGCAGAAAGCAGAGAGTAGAGGGTAGAGTGTAGAGAGTAGAGAGTCAGTAGAGAGGAGAGAGCAGAGAGTAGATTATAGAGTCAGTATAGATTAGAGAGTAGAGAGAAGAGAGTAGCGAGCCGAGAGTAGAGAGCATAGTCAGCAGAGAGTAGACAGCAGAGACTCAGTAGAGAGCAGAGATCAGAGAGTCAGCAGAGAGTAGAGAGTCAGTAGAGAGTAGAGAGCAGAGATTAAGTAGAGAGTAGATAGTAGAGTCAGTAGAGATTAGAGAGTAGAGAGTCAGTAGAGAGTAGAGAATCAGTAGAGAGTAGAGAGCAGAGAGCAGAGAGTAGAGATTAAACAGCATAGAATAGACAGTAGAGAGTAGAGAGCCGAAAGCCGAGAGTAGAGATTAGAGATTAGAGAGTCAGTAGAGAGCAGAGAGTAGAGAGTCAGTAGAGAGTGCAGAGCAGTGATCAAAGAGTAGAGAGTAGAGAGCAGAGAGTAGAGAGCAGAGAGTCAGTAGAGAGTAGAGAGCAGAGAGTCAGTGGAGAGTACAGATCAGAGAGTGAAGAGTCAGTAGAGAGTAGACAGCAGTGAGTCAGTAGAGATTAGAGAGCAGAAAGCAGAGAGTAGAGATCAGAGAGTAGAGAGTCAGTAGAGAGCATAGAGAAGCGAGCAGAGAGTAGATAGTACAGAGTAGAGATCAGAGAGTAGAGAGTAAAGAGTGGAGAATAGAAAGTCAGTAGAGAGCAGAGATCTGAGAGTAGAGAGTCAGTAGAGAGTAGAGAGCAGAGAGTAGAGAGTAGAGAGCAGAGAGTCAGTAGAGAGTAGAGATCAGAGAGCAGAGAGTAGAGATCTGAGAGTAGAGAGTCAGTAGAGAGTAGAGAGTAGAGAGCAGAGAGTAGAGAGTAGAGAGTAGAGAGCAGAGAGTCAGTAGAGAGTAGAGAGCAGAGAGTAGAGATCAGAGATCAGAGAGTAGAGAGTCAGTAGAGAGTAGAGAGTAGAGAGCAGAGAGTAGAGAGCAGAGAGTCAGTAGAGAGTAGAGATCAGAGAGCAGAGAGTAGAGATCTGAGAGTAGAGAGTCAGTATAGAGTAGAGAGTAGAGAGCAGAGAGTAGAGAGTAGAGTGCAGAGAGTCAGTAGAGAGTAGAGAGCAGAGAGTAGAGATCAGAGATCAGAGAGTAGAGAGTCAGTAGAGAGCAGAGAGTAGCGAGCAGAGAGTAGAGAGTACAGAGCAGCGATCAGAGAGTAG
The DNA here is from genome assembly GCF_057628025.1 of Oncorhynchus mykiss. Taxonomy (NCBI): domain Eukaryota; kingdom Metazoa; phylum Chordata; class Actinopteri; order Salmoniformes; family Salmonidae; genus Oncorhynchus; species Oncorhynchus mykiss. The sequence continues at coordinate 78,267,070 of NC_143046.1, forward strand.
AGAGTAGAGAGTAGAGAGTAGAGAGTGGAGAGTGGAGAGTAGAAAGTCAGTAGAGAGCAGAGATCTGAGAGTAGAGAATCAGTAGAGAGTAGAGCAGAGAGTAGAGATTAGAAAGTAGAGAGTGAGAGCAGAGAGTAGAGAATAGATAGCAGAGAGCAGAGAACAGTTAGCAGAGAGTCGGTAGAGATTAGAGATTAGAGAGTAGAGAGTCAGCAGAGAGTAGAGAGTCAGCAGAGAGTAGAGAGTACTCAGCAGCGATCAGAGGGTAGAGAGTAGAGAGCGGAGAGTAGAGAGTGGAGAGTAAAGAGCAGAGAGTAGAGAGTGGAGAGTAGAAAGTCAGTAGGGAGCAGAGATCAGATAGTAGATAGTCAGAAGAGAGTAGAGAGCAGAGAGCAGAGTGTAGAGATTAAAGAGTAGAGAGTGAGAGCAGAGAGTACTTAAATATGCATACGTAGTTTAAGGACACATTCAGGGTAGCCCAGCCTAGGTTGACATGACACGAGGTGGATACTCTTTGTGCGGGCGAGTTTGAAGCATCACACACCAATCGATAGAAGACTTTGAGAATGAAGGATATTCTCTGTGCTGCTGGAGGGAATTCTTAATAACCTCTTGAGACTAGGGGGCAGTATTTTGATGTTTGGATGAAAAACATACCCATTTCTCAGGCCCAGAAGATAGAATATGCATATAATTGTGAGATTAGGATAGAAAACACTCTAAAGTTTCCAAAACTGTCAAAATATTGAGAGCAGAGAGTAGAGAATAGAGTAGAGAGTAGAGGGTCCGTAGAGATTAGAGAGCAGAGAGCAGAGAGTAGAGAGGAGAGAGTAGAGAGTCAGTAGAGAGTAGAGAGTCAGTAGAGAGTAGAGAGTCAGTAGAGAGTCAGTAGAGAGTAGAGTCAGTAGAAAGTAGAGAGTAGAGAATAGAGAGTAGAGAGTAGAGAGTCAGTAGAGAGTAGAGAGTCAGTAGAGAGTAGAGAGTCAGTAGAGGGTAGAGAGTAGAGAGTCAGTAGAGAATAGAGAGTCAGTAGAGAATAGAGAGTAGAGTCAGTAGAGATTAAAGAGCAGAGAGCAGAGAGTAGAGAGTCAGTAGAGAGTAGAGAGTAGAGAGTCAGTAGAGAATAGAGAGTCAGTAGAGAATAGAGAGTAGAGTCAGTAGAGATTAAAGAGCAGAGAGCAGAGAGTAGAGAGTCAGTAGAGAGTAGAGAGTCAGTAGAGAGTAGAGAGTCAGTAGAGAATAGAGAGTCAGTAGAGAATAGAGAGTAGAGTCAGTAGAGAGTAGAGAGTCAGTAGAGAATAGAGAGTCAGTAGAGCGTAGAGAATCAGTAGAGAGTAGAGAGTCAGTAGAGAGTAGAGAGTCAGTAGAGAGTAGAGTCAGTAGAGAATAGAGAGTCAGTAGAGAGTAGAGAGTCAGTAGAGAGTAGAGAGTCAGTAGAGAATAGAGAGTAGAGAGAAGAGAGTAGAGAGTAGAGAGTCAGTAGAGAGTAGAGAGTCAGTAGAGAGTAGAGTCAGTAGAGAATAGAGAGTCAGTAGAGAGTAGAGAGTCAGTAGAGAGTAGAGAGTCAGTAGAGAATAGAGAGTAGAGAGAAGAGAGTCAGTAGAGAGTAGAGAGTCAGTAGAGAGAAGAGATCAGAGTCAGCAGAGAGTAGATCAGAGAGCAGAGATCAGAGATCAGAGAGCAGAGAGCAGAGCAGGGAGCAGAGAGTAGAGAGCAGAGAGCAGAGAGTCAGTAGAGAGGAGAGAGAAGAGAGTAGAGAGTAGAGAGCAGAGAGCAGAGAGTCAGTAGAGAGGAGAGAGAAGAAAGTAGAGAGCAGAGAGATGATAGTAGAGAGTAGAGATCAGAAAATAGAGATTAGAGAGTGGAGTGCAGAGCAGTCATCTGTAAAGCAGAGACTTTAAATAATGCACAGTTACATGGCCTGTGAGTAGAGAGGTGAGGTTTTATGTTCTTGTGGGGACAACAGAGACTCACCCCGACCTACACACATTTTTATCCCTGTGTGTGTGTTTGTGTGTTTCTATGTATGTGTATGTATGTGTGTGTGTGTGTGTGTGTGTGTGTGTGTTTGTATTTTATTACCTTTATTTAACTAGGCAAGTCAGTTAAGAACAGATTCTTATTTTCAATGACGGCCTAGGAACAGTGGGTTAACTCTGCCTTGTTCAGGGGCAAAATGACAGATTTGTACCTTGTCAGCTCGGGGATTTGAACTTGCAACCTTTCAGTTACTAGTCCAATGCTCTAACCACTCTGCCGCCCTGTGTGTGTGTGTGTGTGTGTGTATGTGTTTGTATGTGTGTGTATGTGTGTGTTTGTGTTCCTGTTTGTGTGTGTATTTGTTTGTATGTGTGTGCTTGTGTGTGTATGTGTGTGTATTTGTTCGTATGTGTGTGTTTGTTTTTGTGTGTGTATGTGTTTGTATGTGTGTGTTTGAGTTTGTGCTTGTGTGTGCATGTGCGTGTGTGTTCTTTCATCTCTGCCACTTTTCCTTGGGCAAGCTTGGGTCATGGATGAACAGAAGACTGCCTTTCCCTGTCCAATCAAAGACCAAACATCTAGAAAGTTAAAATATTCCTCATTCACTTTTGTTTTTTCCGCCGTTGTCCACAAAAAAAGCATAATCGGTTGTGACTTATTCATGTGTCCCAAATGAGGATGAAGCATTTACTGTTTTATGAGATGCAGGGAAAGAGATGCCGGTGTCAAATTGAGTCAAATGAAGACACCAGCCTGTAAAGGCGTGTAATGGAAGTTGCAAAAAGGCCCTGTTCTGAAGTGCGCTGCTCTTAAATATGCATACGTAGCTTAAGGACACATTCAGGGTTGCCCAGCCTAGGTTGACATGACACGAGGTGGATACTCTTTGTGCGGGCAAGTTTGAAGCATCACACACCAATCGATAGAAGACTTTGAGAATGAAGGATATTCTCTGTGCTGCTGGAGGGAACTCTTAATAACCTCTTGAGACTAGGGGGCAGTATTTTGATGTTTGGATGAAAACATACCCAAATAAAACTGCCTATTTCTCAGGCCCAGAAGATAGAATTTGCATATAATTGAGATTAGGATAGAAAACACTCTAAAGTTTCCAAAACTGTCAAAATATTGTCTGTGAGTATAACAACTGATATTGCAGGTGAAAACCTGAGGAAAATCCAACCAGGAAGGGCAGTTTTTCTGAAACCTCCCTGTTCCAATGCATTCCCTCCAATTAAAGGGATATCAACCAGATTCCTTTCCCTATGGCTTCCACATGGTGTGAACAGTCTTTAGACATAGTTTCAGGCTTTTATTCTGAAAAATGAGCGAGAATAATCACATCGCGTCAGTGGATGGCTGTGTCCCCCCCAGAGTTCTGCATGCACGAGCAGCTTGGAGCAGACCTTTTCTCTCTCTCTCCAATTGAAAAAGCTACCGTCCGTTTGAAATATTATTGATTATTTATTGCAAAAACAACCAGACGATTGATTATAAAAAACGTTTGACATGTTTCTACGATCTTTACGGATACTATTTAGAATTTTTGTCTGCCCGTCGTTACCTGCACGAGCCTGTGGATTACTGAACAAAACGCGCCAACCAAATGGAGGTTTTTGGATATAAAAATAATCTTAATGGAACAAAACAAACATTTATTGTGTAACTGGGAGTCTCGTGAGTGCAAACATCTGAAGATCATCAAAGGTAAGAGATGTATTGTATTGCTCTTCTGACTTTCGTGACCAATCTACTTTGCTGATAGCTGTTTGTAATGTTTTGTCTGCTGGATAGCTTTCGCTGTAAAGATTTTTTGAAATAGGATCCGCCAGGTGGATTAACAACAAGCTAAAGTGTTTTTTGGAGTTATTGCACTTGTGATTTCATGAAAATTCAATATTTTTAGTAATTTAATTTGAATTTGGAGCTCTGCAATTCAGGGGATGTTGACGAAAATGATCCCGCTAAAGGGATCGGTGCACCAAGAGAGACTCTTAAGGAGCTCTGCTATCTCTCTCTTACCCCTCTCTCTCTCTCTCTCTCAGACTATAGGGACCTTCGCCTGTCTGTCACTCTGTCATAAGTGACCTCTATTTTACTTGCTTTAATGTTGTTTCATAAATGTTCAATAATTTGCTAAATAAAAATAAGAACATAGGGAATACAATAACCCCCAAAATTTGCAAAGGGACACAAAATATACAGGCATCTATTTGCAAAGAATTTAGACTTTAATACAGATACCAGGTTTACTATCACAATACTCGATACCAAAACGATACCACGGCAAAATAGGAAAAAAAAAGGTTGATGTTCTTTGCGCTCAAAATCCCCCCCCAAAATGTTGTAAAAAAACAACTAAATTGAATGTTCAACAATGCTTAAACGAAATCAGGAAACCACTTTTGAGTTCTTAAAAAAAATCTACATACGTAGAAAAAAAAAAAGCGTACGTCCTAGAGGACATGTGAGGGAGGTTTCAGAAAATGGATTGATGCAAATAATGATTCTGCCAGGTAGGCAAAGGCTACTTTGTACTTAACTTTTAACTGAGAAGGTTTTTAGGAAATCGTTTCTATTACCTGAAGACGGTTATCATCCCTAACAGCATCATCCCCAACAGCATCATCCCCAACAGCATCATCCCCAACAGCATCATCCCTAACAGTGACACAAAGTGACGGACATGCCACCTCACACACAGGGGAATTTTCCTGCCGTTGCCTGAGACTCGCAGGACATAAGAATCACTGATGCATTCTGTTCATGTCTTAGAATATACTTTTCTAATAAATACTAGTAGCGAACTGTTTTTTATGCTATGGCGTCGAAAAGTACAAAAGTTTCAGTACACCGCGCAACACTACTGCAATCCACAAAGTACAGCGTCGCTTTTAAATAGGAGTAAGGCCAATACTTTGTCCTGAGCCCACTACCTGACCAGGAAACTTAAAACCTATAATTAGGGCCTGGAGTTTTTCCTGCTCAGGTCAAGACGTGAAGAAAAACTCGGAACCAACTCACAGTTACCATATCAGTGAAAAACTCCCACAGATCCTGCTGAATGATGCCTCCCCGGCCAGCCTATAGTGGGACTGTAACTCCACGTTGCGTTAAAGTGGGCAGTGAGGAACATGGTCTGTATCTCTACAGAGTGCAATATGCTCGGTCGGCTGATTAACGATTTTAATGTATCAATGTGTGATCTGCACCTTTAAACATTTACGGCATGGTCAGCTCATGCTCTAATTGGCAGGACATGCACGTGTAGACTACAGTACCGCACACACATGAATGCATGCACGCTTGCACTTACACAACACACACACACATGCACACACGCACACACGCTCAAGCATTGTGGGTGTGTTGGTTTCACTTTGGCATTGTCTTGAGACTTCCATGGTCATTAAAGTTTAATTCAAGGAAAAGTGTTTGTCTTCTATAATTCAGGCCAAGGCTCAGTGATGGAGGCCAAGGCCCAGGGATGGAGGCCAAGGCCCAGGGATGGAGTCCAAGGCCCAGGGATGGAGTCCAAGGCCCAGGGATGGAGAACAATGCTCAGGGATGGAGGCCAAGGCCCAGGGATGGAGTCCAAGGCTCAGGGATGGAGGCCAAGGCTCAGGGATGGAGTCCAAGGCCCAGGGATGGAGGCCAAGGCCCAGGGATGGAGTCTAAGGCCCAGGGGTGGAGTCCAAGGCCAAGGGATGGAGTCCAAGGATCAGGGATGGAGTCCAAGGCCCAGGGATGGAGGCCAAGGCCCAGGGATGGAGTCTAAGGCCCAGGGGTGGAGTCCAAGGCCAAGGGATGGAGTCCAAGGATCAGGGATGGAGTCCAAGGCCAAGGGATGGAGTCCAAGGCCCAGGGATGGAGTCCAAGGCCCAGGGATGGAGTCCAAGGCCCACGGATGGAGTCTAAGGCCCAGGGATGGAGGCCAAGGCCCAGGGATGGAGGCCAACACCCAGGGATGGGGTCCAAGGCCCAGGGATGGAGGCCAAGGCCCAGGGATGGAGTCCAAGGCCCAGGGATGGAGTCCAATGCCCAGGGATGGAGTCCAAGGCCCAGGGAGGCCAAGTCCCAGAGATGGAGTCCGAGGCCCAGGGATGGAGGCCAAGGCCCAGGGATGGAGTCCAAGGCCCAGGGAGGCCAATGCCCAGTGATGGAGTCCAAGGCCCAAGGAGGCCAAGGCCCAGAGATGGAATCAAAGGCCCAGGGATGGAGTCCAAGGCCCAGGGATAAAACCTAGGCCCAGGGAGGCCAAGGCCCAGGGATGAGAGGAGAGAATGGCTTCTAAATCTTTTTCAGGACCTGTTCCTCACAATGCTCTATATTTCTAATCTCTCTCTCTCTATTTCTATTCTCCCGCTCTCTATTTCTATTCTATGCTCTCTCTCTCTCGCTCTCTCGCTCTCACTCTCTCTCTCTCTATTTCTATTCTCTCTCTCTCTCTCTCTCTCGCTCTCTCTCGCTCTCACTCTCTCTATTCCTATTCTCTCTCTCTCGTCTCTCTCTATTCCTATTCTCTCACTCTCTATTCCCATTCTCTCTCTATTCATATTCTCTCTCTCTCTCTCTCTCACTATTCATATTCCCTCTATATTCCTGTTCTCTCGCTCTGTCTCTCTCTATTCATATTCTCTCTCTCTCTCTCTATTCCTTTTCTCTCTCTATTCCTATTCTCTCTTTCTCTCTCTATTCCTATTCTCTCTCTATTCCTATTCTCTCTCTCTCTCTATTCCTATTCTCTCTCTCTCTCTATTCCTATTCTCTCTCTCTTTCTCTCTCTATTCCTATTCTCTCTCTCTCTCTCTCTCTCTCTCTCTCTCTCTATTCCTAGTCTCTCTCTCTCTCTGTACATATTCTCTCTATTCCTATTCTCTCTCTCTCTCTCTCTCTCTCTCTCTCTCTCTATTCCTAGTCTCTCTCTCTCTCTATTCATATTCTCTCTCTCTATATATATCTATTCCTATTCTCTCTCTCTCTCTCTATTCCTATTCTCTCTCTCTATTCCTATTCTCTCTCTCCCTCTCTCTCTCTTTCTGTGTCTCTCTCTCTCTCTCTCTTAATGTGCATATGAGGGTTATACATGCAACATCTTATGTAAATGCTTTGAATTAATCATCACCTTAGAAAGCACTGTCCATTTCATTGTGTTTGGCTTTGAGACAACATCCACAATGACCATGTTTTCCACTGTTTCAAACTGTTGTTATAACATCTTTCTTCAAACTGATTATCATAGTGATGTCAATAATAGAACAGTAGAGCCCTGAGTACCAGGTCATTAGGACCTGATGGAGGGACAATAGAGCCCTGAGTACCAGGCCATTATAAACTAAAACAGGAACAATAGAGCCCTGAGTACCAGGTCATTAGGACCTGATGGAGGAACAATAGAGCCCTGAGTACCAGGTCATTAGGACCTGATGGAGGGACAATAGAGCCCTGAGTACTAGGTCATAAGTGACCTGATGGAGGAACAATAGAGCCCTGAGTACCAGGTCATTAGGACCTGATGGAGGGACAATAGAGCCCTGAGTACCAGGTTTATTAGGACCGGATGGAGGGACAATAGAGCCCTGAGTACCAGGTCATTAGAACCTGATGGAGGAATCACAGGAATCTGCTGCTGCTCATGTTGGTATCTGTACTGATGGCGCAAAAGCCATGACAGGGAGACATGGAGACAGTGATAACGCGCGTGCAAGCAGTTGCTCCTGACGCCATTTGGGTACACTGCAGCATCACCCGAGAGGCTCTTGCTGCCAAGGGAATGCCTGACAGCTTGAAAGACAATTTGCACACTACAGTGAAAACGGTCAACTTCGTTAAAGCAAGGCCTCTGAACTCTCATGTACTTTCTGCACTATGCAATGATATAGGCAGCGACCATGTAACGCTTTCACAACATACAGAAGAAGTGTGCTGAATATCAAGGGGCAAAGTGTTGACATGTTTTTTTAAATTGAGTGACGAGCTTAAAGTTTTCTTCTGCCCTCACTAGCATGAAAACTAAGTACAGGCACAGACTGTGTGGAAAATGGTTTAAGACTGAGACTCTCTCCAATACAACACAACATTGCAGAGTTATGTGCATCCTTCAAGCAGACCCTTCTCATTAACCTGTGGTTAGTTATTCACCATTTTCAACGAACAAATAAGATGTTATATGTAAGATGGTTAAATAAAGAGCAAAGCATTGATTATTATTATATTATTATTTGCGCCCCGGTCCTATAAGAGCTCTTTGTCACTTCCCATGAGCCGAGTTGTGACAAAAACTCACTCATTATTATGTTTAATAAATGTATTGTATAGTGTGTATGTGTCAGGCCTACAATGATGGCAAAAAATACAATTTGAGATTGCACTGACCCTGGTGCTAGAGGGGGTACGCAGCTGGAGGTTGAATGTTTGAAGGGGTACAGGACTATAACAAGTTTGGGAACCTCTGCACTAAGGGAACACCTGATAACCGCTTCATGACATGATCCTGGTTGAAGGCTGGCCTGGAAACGACTGAGGTGGTAGGGAGGAAAGAGGCTAGCAACACCTTGTCCTTAACACACCACTCTTTCAGTAGTGGAGCAAAGCTTGAGCATAGAGTACCTGCTTGTAGAAAAGGTGTGACAATACTGTACAATGAATGGGGTAACACTTTGGTTTAAGTGGCCTGATATGTAGCCTTCTCACCTAAAAGGTTGTACATGCAGAACAGAGTACAGAATACAGCTTTGGCTTTTAGTGGATAAAGACTAGAAAACCACACATACTCGCTACTGTAACCCTGTCAAAGAAATTGCAAAATGCCTATCTTACTGTATGCTGCTGAAAGCAGCGGAGGACTCAGAGGCTGTAGTCAGGGAGGGTGTATATCGTGGACGACACGAGCAATGCGTGCCTGAGCTGGGACTTTATTTCACCAGCGTGTGCCTGAGCTGGGACTTTATTTCACCAGCGTGTCCCTGAACTGGGACTTTATTTCAGAAGTAGGTGTGTTGCATTAGTGTACTGTTTTATGTTTGCACACTGCTGTTACCTACACCCCTAAAAGGTTAGGCTGTGAGTCTATATTGGCTCACAATGGCTGATTGGAATTAAAGCCTGCACTTTGTTGTACAAAGCTGTCCTGATCGTCGTCGTGAGTCTGTGAGGCTGTGAGACAGGCAGCAGAAGCTCATACACTGAACAGTAAAACATGCAATACTGCTCCTAGCCCTTTTCGGGCAAATGAGGTTAGTCCTTCCCTGCTTGTAGGAACATGTCATTTTATAAAGGAGAATTCCCTGCTAAATAGTGCCTTACGTGAGGTGGATCCTTCATCTCTTCTAATTTTATGTTCAGAATAATATTGGTATATCAACAACGCATTTTATTCCAAGGAAATTGCAAAGAATCTATCAGTAAATAGCCTTATACCTCAATCAAGGTCTCTGTGATTAAAAGTCATTAAATTTATCTGTAGATATTTGCAGGTGTAAAGACCGTTCTGCAGTCCTTCAACCAGGTCTTTCTCTCTGTATAAACGCAACAATCGTTTAATGAAGCAAGTCCTAAATGGCCCCCTTTCCCCTATAACAGGGATCATCAACAAGATGTTGTGCTCCTGAGTGGCTCAGTGGTCTAAGGCACTCCATCTCAGTTCAAGAGGTGTCAGTACAGACCCTGGTTTGATTCCTGGCTGTATCACAACAGGCATTGATTGGGAGTCACATAGGGCGGTGCACAATTGTCCGGGTTTGGCCGGGGTAGGCTGTCATTGTGAATAAGAATTTGTTCTTAACTGATTTTCCTAGTTAAATGAAGGTAAAATAAAAATATTCTTGAGTGGATGGTTGCGAGACTGGAACATAATAAAAATAATTTGTAGATGTCAAATTGAACGCAAAAAGCCAAAATATATATAATATTTGACTAAAACATAATAATTTCAAAATTTCCTTACGCTTGTATTTGATCACATATCTCTCTATTACCGTGGGAATTACGTGGGAACAGATTTCCACAATGAAAATCACTTGGAGCTGATTTCCTGGTTTAAACACACACACACACACACACACACACACACACACACACACACACACACACACACACACACCCACACACACACACACACACACACACACACACACACACACACACACACACACACACACACACACACAAATGGAGACACAGTACCTCAGACCTTATACACAGTATCTGCTGCATGCACATACACTGAGAGTATAACACATTAGAATCATCTGCTTTTTCCATGACAGACTGACCAGGTGAATCCAGGTGAAAGCTGTGATCTCTTATTGATGTCACTTGTTAAATCTACTTCATTCAGTGTAGATGAAGGGGAGGAGTAAGGTTAAAGAAGGATTTTTTAAGCTTTGAGACACATTGAGACATGGATTGTGTTTATGTACCATTCAGAGGGTGAGTGGGCAAGACTAAATATTTAAGTGCCTTTGAACAGGGTATGGTAGTAGGTGCCAGGCACACCGGTTTGTGTCAAGAACTGCAACGCTGCTGGGTTTTTCACGCTCAACAGTTTCCTGTGTGTATCAAGAATGGTCCACCACCCGAAGGACATCCTGCCAACGACACAACTGTGGGAAGCATTGGAGTCCACATCTGCCAGCATGAGTGAGGGGGGAGGCAAGGGACTGTGAGGGGGAAGGCGGGGGAGGTGTGGGAAGGAGATGAAGAGGCTCTCTCTCATTCATGTATACAGAGCAGGGGGTGATTGTCAGCCAATTACAGGAGCTGGAGCAGGTTTGATTCATCTGCAGAGAGCAAAGGGCTCCGCCGGACTGGCAGGTCGGCTATGTTAGATCCAAGGGGCTCCGCCGGACTGGCAGGTCGGCTATGTTAGATCCAAGGGGCTCCGCCGGACTGGCAGGTCAGCTATGTTAGATCCAAGGGGCTCTGCCGGACTGGCAGGTCGGCTATGTTAGATCCATGGGGCTCCGCCGGACTGGCAGGTCAGCTATGTTAGATCCAAGGGGCTCCGCCGGACTGGCAGGTCAGCTATGTTAGATTCAAGGGGTTCTGCCGGACTGGCAGGTCAGCTATGTTAGATCCAAGGGGCTCCGCCGGACTGGCAGGTCAGCTATGTTAGATCCAAGGGGCTCTGCCGGACTGGCAGGTCAGCTATGTTAGATCCAAGGGGTTCTGCCGAACTGGCAGGTCAGCTATGTTAGATCCAAGGGGCTCCGCCGGACTGGCAGGTCAGCTATGTTAGATCCAAGGGGCTCCGCCGGACTGGCAGGTCGGCTATGTTAGATCCAAGGGGCTCTGCCGGACTGGCAGGTCAGCTATGTTAGATCCATGGGGCTCCGCCGGACTGGCAGGTCGGCTATGTTAGATCCAAGGGGCTCTGCCGGACTGGCAGGTCAGCTATGTTAGATCCATGGGGCTCCGCCGGACTGGCAGGTCGGCTATGTTAGATCCAAGGGGCTCTGCCGGACTGGCAAGTTGGCTATGTTAGATCCAATGAGAGAGGGGTCCCCTTCCCTGAACAGTTGATAAGTTATTGGGTGTCTTCTTCTCCAATTGCTTCTCTTTAGTTCTTAGCTGATTCGAGAGAGATATCGAGAGAGAGAGAGAGAGAGAGAGACAGAGAGAGAGAACAAGGGAACAATAGAAAAAAGGAGCTACTAGAAAGATAGCGGTGACATTGATTGATGTCTGAGCTCTCTCCCTGATTCGCCGATTAAACCCATCAATCTAGATGCAGAACAGGTGTCCAATGCAAATAGGACCAATCAGGCGGGACAAAATGGTTTTGTCAGGAAGTCATGGAAATAAAGCCAGGTGGTGAAGGTAGGGTCGGGTGAAAGAGAGGGCGAGAGAAGGATAGTTGGGAGATCTGATACCGGGAGTATGGAAGGTGTGATAGTCCAAATTAGGGTGATTTCATGGCCCTATACCTCCTGCGTTTGGTCCTGCACTGACAACCAAATTGCTCTGCCATTCTTTTCTCCTTTTTGCTTAGTGACCAAAGCTGACTGCTCGGGTTCACCGATGTATGCAACAATACACATCGCAATTGCCTGGCTTTACCCCTTTTTTGGGGGGGGGGGTTTAAACTATAATGTAGTTGTACCTTTTACAGAGGAAATGTGGAAATACACAGTGTACAAAACTATTTCCATGACATAGACTGAACAGGTGAATCCAGGTGAAAGCTATGATCCCTTATTCATGTCACTTAAATCCACTTCAATCAGTGTAGATGTGTTGTAGGATACAGGTTATAGAAGAATGTCTAAGCTGTGAGACAAATGAGACATGGATTGTGTATGTGTGCCATTCATTAAAGGTTTGTGCCAACTTTACACAACTGTGGGAAGCAGTAGTCAACATGGACCAACATCCATGTGAAACGCTTTCTGACATTTTTTACCGCTGACACAGTTTGTAATACCTACAGTGGGAAGAAAAGGTATGTGAACCCTTTAGAGTTACCTGGATTTCTGCATAAATTGGTCATAACATTTGATCTAATCTTCATCTAAGACACAACAGTAGACAAACACAGTCTGCTAATAATACACAAACAATTATAATTCTTCATGTCTTTATTGAACACACCGTGTAAACATTCACATTTCAGGTTGGAAAAAGTACATGAACTCTTGGATTTAATAACAGGTTGACCCTCCTTTGGCAGCAATAACCTCAACCAAACGTTTTCTGTGGTTGCGGATCAGACCTGCACAATGGTCAGGAGGAATTTTGGACCATTCTTCTCAACAAAACTGTTTCAGTTCCACAATGTTCTTGGGATGTCTGGTGTGAACTGCTCTCGAGGTCATGCCACAGCATCTCAATCGGGTTGAGGTCAGGACTGACTGGGCCACTCCAGAAGGTGTATTTTCTTCTGTTCACCCCCGACTCCAACACCATAAATTAAGTTTGCTGACGATACGGCTGTGGTTTTGGCCTGATCACCGATGGCTATGAGACAGCCTTTAGGGAGGAGGTCAGTGACTTGGCATTGTGGTGCCAGGACAACAACTTCCCCCTCAGCGTCAGCAAGACAAAGGAGCTGAACTACAGGAAACAAACTACTGGAAATGGAGGCCCGACCACACTACCATCCACTTCGACGGGGCTGTAGTGGAGCAGGTCGAGAGCTTCAAGTTCTTTGGTGTCCACATCACTAAGGAAGTACCATGGTCCACACACCAACAGAGTCGTGAAGAAGGCACAACAGCACCTCTTCCCCCTCAGGAGGATGAAAAGATTTGGCATAGGCCCTCAGATCCACAAAAAGTTATAGAGCTGCTCCATTGAGAGCATATTGACTGGCTGCATCACCGTTTGGTATGGAAACTGCTTGGCATCCGACCGTAAGGGGCTACAGATGATAATGAGTATGGCCCAGTACATCACTGAGGCTGAGCTTCCTGCTATCCAATACCTCTATGCCAGGCGATGTCAGAAGATGGCCCTAGAAATGTTCAAAGACTCCAGCCACCCAAGTCATATCCTGTTCTCTCTGCTACCGCACAGCAAGCAGTACCGATATAGCACGTTTGGAACCAACTGGATTCTACACCTAAGCCATAAGACTGCTAGAAATAGATAGTCCTGTTAGCTATTTGTTAACTATTTAACTATCTGCATTGACCTTTTTTGCACTAACCCTTTTGACTCATCAAATATGCTATTATCTATCCTGTTGCCTAGTCATTTTATCCCTACCTATAAGTACAGATCTACCTCAATTACCTCGTACCCCTGCACACCGAATCTGCACTGGTACCCCGTGTATATAGCCAAGTCATCGTTACTCATTGTGTATTTATTCCTTGTGTTATTAGGACCTGTAAGTAAGCCTTTTACTGTTAGGCTACACCTGTTGTTTACGAAGCATGTGTCAAATAAAAATGTATTGCTTGATAGAACATGCCTGTGACACCTCTGGCCCCCAGCTCATTTGAATAGACATGGAAGGAGAGAAGGAAAACAAGACAAAAATAAATCAATTCTACTTGAAAAAACTTTTGAATAGATGTTCTATGTGAAATAGGGGGCAAAAAAAATCGAATTGAAAAAATAAATAAAAATGACATTCTATGTGAAAAGAGAAAGATCAGCATGTTCTCTTGAAGATGCACTCCAGGATCTTTAAGTGCAACATTTATTTTACATACAGTACAAATTGGATTCGTAACATATCATAGGAATTGAACAAACATTTTAAAAATAATAATAATTATGATGTAGCACACCACTTTTTTTTCGTGAGCACCTCTTTCAAAACTACTGGCTGAAATTCTACAAAAGCTAGAGAGTGCATCTTTAAGGGAAACAAGACCCAGCTGTTCCTTGTCTTGTTGCCTCTGTCTGTGTTTCCTCCAAAGCCTGACCACTTCAATATCTCTGCCCATCTAATAACAGTCATTCTAAGGTGGATTCTCTTTCCTCCTCCTCACTCTCATGTTTCTCCATCTCCATGTCTCTCCCTTGGTCCCTGTGTGTGTGTGTGTGTGTGTGTGTGTGTGTGTGTGTGTGTGTGTATGTGTGGGGGTGTGTGGGGGTGTGTGGGTGTGTGGGTGGGTGTGGGTCTCAGGGAGTCTAGGTTCTTTCTCCGATCTGAATCAGTTTCATTAAGTAACAAATTCTGTTGGCATAGTAACAGACCAGCTAATTTATCATGGGAAATAGTCTGTGAGATGGACAGGTTGCCCGGCAACAGCCAATGGCAGGTCAAAGACGGGCCAATGACAAATTGCATGGGATGCAGATGCTTGTGATGGGGAAGCCTCCGTGTTTGACTTGCTCTAGCATTGGAAGGACACACACACACGCACACATACACACGCACACACACACACACACACACACACACACACACACACACACACACACACACACACACACACACACACACACACACACACACACACGCACACGCACACGCACACGCACACGCACACACACACAGCTCTGCTTCATACCTTCAAAGGACGTTAAAAACTAGAGTGATCAATGGATGATGATTTTGGAACAACTCACCTCACACACTTGAGAGCCATTCAGAGGCCCATCCCTGAGCTGTAGTGAGCACAGTAACAAAGGCTGTGTGATGTATTCGGACATTTCAATGGGACTCGTTATACTCTTTTGTACTGTTTGGCAAAATAAGCGTTGCACAGTTCACCTAGCTAAGTAACCCCTAATACCACATTTAGACTTTCTATGTGGTAAAGGCTACCAAACAAATAGTCAAATGTTGCTCTAACAAATGCAGAAAACGTCATCACTTGACCTTATGATTTATGTTTCTCATATCTGTATTCACTTTCATTTGTGTATGTTTGATTCTAAGACACCAAATGCAATAACATTAGCCTATAATATAGCCATCCTAACATGACTATAGTGAGAATCAATGTGTTAGATAAATACCGGACTTTGTGAATCTTTAAATAAATAGTTTAGTCTGATGAAGGCTTTCTATGTACTGACAGCTACAGTGCCTTCGGAAGTATTCAGACCCCTTGACTTTTTCTACATTTTGTTATGTTACAGACTTATTCTAAAATGGATTAAACAAAAACAAATACTGAGCAATCTACACACAATATCCCGAAATGACAAGCAAAAACAGTTTTTAGAAGTCTGTGCAAATGTATTAAGTATTTAAAAAATAAATAGCTTATTTACATAATCATTCAAACCCTTTGCTATGAGACTCGAAATTGAGCTCAGGTGCATCCTGTTTCCATTGATCATCCTTGAGATGTTTCTACAACATGATTGGAGTTCACCTGTGATAAATTCAATTGATTGGACATGATTTGGGAAGGCACACACCTGTCTATGTAAGGTCCCACAGTTGATAGTGCATGTCAGAGAAAGAACTAAGCCATGAGGTCGAAGGAATTGTCCATAGAGCACCGAGACAGGATTGTGTAGAGGCACAGATCTGGGGAAGAGTATCAAAAAATGTCTCCATCATTCTTAAATGTAAGAAGTATGAATATATAGTATATGGTCATAGAGTTGACCAAGAACCCGATGGTCACTCTGACAGAGCTCTAGACTTCCTCTGTGGAGATGGGAGAACCTTCCAGAAGGACAAACATCTCTGCAGCACTCCACCAATCAAGCCTTTATGGTAGAGTGGCCAGACGGAAGCCACTCCTCAGTAAAAGGCACATGACAGCCCTCTTGGAGTTTGACAAAAAGCACCTAAAGACTCTCAGACCATGAGAAACAACATTCTCTGGTCTGATGAAACCAAGACTGAACTCTTTGGCCTGAATGGCAAGCACCACATCTGGAGGAAACCTGGCACCATCCCTACGGTGAAACATGATGGTGGCAGCATCATGCTATAGGGGATATTTTTCAGCGGCAGGGACTGGGAGACTAATCAGGATCGAGGCAAAGATGAACGGAGCCAAGTACAGAGAGATCCTGTATTACAACCTACTCCAGAGTGCTCAGGACCTCATACTGGGGTGAAAGTTCACCTTCCAACAGTACAACGACCCAAAGTACACAGCCAAGACAACGCAGGAGTGGCTTCGGTACAAGTCTCTGAATGGCCCAGCCAGAGGCCGGACTTGAACCCGATCGAACATCTCTGGAGAGACCTGAAATTAGCTGTGCAGCAACGCTCCCTATCCAACATGACAGAGCTTGAGATGATCTCCATTGAAGAATGGGAGAAACTCCCCAAATACAGATGTGCAAGAAGACACAATGTTTTTATCGATGCCAATGGTGCTTCAACAAAGTACTGAGTAAAGAGTCAGAATACTTATGCAAATGTCATATTTCCATTTTTTGTTTTTGAGGAGTATTTATTTCTGTAATAAAGGCCTTTTTCCAGGGATAAACTCATTTTGATTGACTGGGCCTGGCTCTCAAGTGGGTGGGCCTATGCCCTCCCAGGCCCACCCACTGCTGCGCCCCTGCCCAATCATGTGAAATCCATAAATTAGAGCCGAATGAATTTACTTCAACTGAATTCCTTCTATGAATTGTAACTCAGTAAAATCTTTGAAATTGTTGCATGTTGCATTTCTATTTTTGTTCAGCATGCAACTGCTTATTAACAGACATTTAATATGCTCTATATGTAAAGATCTACAGTCTATGTCATCTGTATTGCTGTCACATGGAAGGACAATAAGCTCTAATAGGGGCCCCTTCAATTCTAATGGCGATAGTCGTGAAGAGTGGCAACCATTTATATGTGTGATAGGAACATTTGCTGTAATTTATGCATGTCTTTGATATGTCGAAATTCATAGGAGACTCTAGGCCCTTGTCTCTTGTCTCTCTCCACTGCACATTCCCCCTTTCCTAATGGGTACTCAACACAGAGGCACAACTCCCAAACGAACGAACGATGCACTCTCTCACTGGACGGACTTGTGAGATACGTATATGATGAAAGTTATTCATCACATTTGAATGATTCTAATCAATTCCCTGTCACAGACAGTAGAAGTTGCTGAGGCCCTTAGCGTGATGCTAGTGATGAGCAGCATTTGTTTCTGCACTGTAGGGGCCACGTGAAATGTATATTTTCCATAAGTACTCATAAAACCTTCAAGGCATGACTGAAAGGAACTCACTCTGCTGTTCTGCCATGGCCGCTGGCACAGCACCCGGAGAGGGAGACAGCCAGACAGACACAGTCAGATAAATAGACAAAATTAAGAAGCTAATTTTGCAATTCTAAAAACATCTCGCAAATGCAATAATGGCCATACACAGGGAAAGGTCTGTCTTGCCGAAGCCAAAAAAACACATCTAGGAGCGAGCGAGCGATTGGGACGCTGCCCAACCATCACAACAAAAGAACATTTCAGATGCCAACCAAATACATAACAATCTCAACTTTACACGGGGTGTGAATGATTCCCTATATTAAATCAAAACTTCTAAACAACCAGTTAAAATAGGGAGTCAAATCTGGTTGAAAGTTGTATGGATATAAAAGCAAAAGCAGTGGTGTAGAGAAACAGAGGGAAACAGAGAGAAACAGAGGCAAACAGAGGGAAACAGAGGGAAACAGAGAAACAGAGGCAAACAGAGGGAAACCGAGAAACAGAGGGAAACAGAGAGAAACAGAGGGAAACTGAAAGAAACAAAGGGAAACAGAGAGAAACAGAGGGAAACCGAGAAACAGAGGCAAACAGAGGGAAACCGAGAAACAGAGGGAAACATAGGGAAACAGAGAGAAACAGAGGGAAACAGAGGGAAACAGAGAGAAACAGAGGGAAACAGAGGGAAACAGAGACAAACAGAGGGAAACTAGAGAAACAGAGGGAAACAGAGAGAAACAGAGGGAAACAGAGGGAAACCAAGAGAAACAGAGGGAAACAGAGAAACAGAGGCAAACAGAGGGAAACCGAGAAACAGAGGGAAACATAGGGAAACTAAGAGAAACAGAAGGAAACAGAGATAAACAGAGAGAAACAGAGGCAAACAGAGGGAAACCGAGAGAAACAGAGGGAAACAGAGAGAAACAGAGAAAAACAGAGGGAAACTAGAGAAACAGAGGGAAACAGAGTGAAACAGAGGGAAACAGAGGGAAACCGAGAGAAACAGAGGGAAACAGATAAACAGAGGCAAACAGAGGGAAACCGAGAAACAGAGGGAAACATAGGGAAACTGAGAGAAACAGAGGGAAACAGAGATAAACAGAGAGAAACAGAGATAAACAGAGGGAAACAGAGGGAAACAGAGAGAAACAGAGTGAAACCGAGAGAAACAGAGGCAAACAGAGGTAAACAGAGGGAAACAGAGCAAAAGAGGGAAACCGAGGGAAACAGAGGGAAACAGAGAGAAACAGAGGGAAACTGAGAACAGAGGGAAACAGAGAAACAGAGGGAAACAGAGAGAAACAGAGGGAAACAGAGGGAAACAGAGAGAAACAGAGGGAAACAGAGGGGAACAGAGATAAACAGAGGGAAACAGAGAAACAGAGGCAAACAGAGGGAAACCGAGAAACAGAGGGAAACATAGGGAAACAGAGAGAAACAGAGGCAAACAGAGGGAAACCGAGAAACAGAGGGAAACATAGGGAAACAGGGAGAAACAGAGGGAAACAGAGGGAAACAGAGAGAAACAGAGGGAAACAGAGGGAAACAGAGAGAAACAGAGGGAAACAGATGGAAACAGAGAACATAGGGAAACCGAGAAACAGAGGGAAACATAGGGAAACAGAGAGAAACAGAGGGAAACAGAGGGAAACGCAGAGAAACAGAGGGAAACAGAGGGAAACAGAGAGAAACAGAGGGAAACTAGAGAAACAGAGGGAAACAGAGAGAAACAGAGGGAAACAGTAGGAAAACGAGAAACAGAGGGAAACATAGGGAAACTGAGAGAAACAGAGGGAAACAGAGAGAAACAGAGAGAAACAGAGGGAAACAGAGGGAAACAGAGAGAAACAGAGTGAAACTGAGAGAAACAGAGGCAAACAGAGGTAAACAGAGGGAAACAGAGAAAAAGAGGGAAACAGAGGGACACTGAGAACAGAGGGAAACAGATAAACAGAGAGAAACAGAGGGAAACAGAGGGAGACAGAGGGAAACAGATAAACAGAGGGAAACAGAGAGAAACAGAGAGAAACAGAGGGAAACCGGGAAAACTGAGAGAAACAGAGGGAATCAGAGAGAAACAGAGGGAAACAAAGGGAAACAGAAGGAAACCGAGAAACAGAAAGAAAGATGGAGGACAGGGAGGCATTTCTCTCGTCTGAGGCGTGGGATGTAAATTCCCCTGTGCGTCTGCTGCCACAGCGTAGGTGAAATAAGATTGTCACTCTAATGCGTCGGTGAGATCCTGATGAGCTTGGGAATAAATATGCAAAAAAGGACCGGCGTGGAAGAAAAGGAAGGCAATCAACGGTAGCAGCGGGCCTGTCTGGACAATAAATCTTTGTCTGTTTCAATCGCGGCTGTGGCCGAAACAGTGTAAAATTCAAGCAGGGATATCATCAATTTCTGTTAGCTGCTCTGTCCCTCTCTGTGTCAACTGCAGGGGCCGTGATAGATTGATTTAGTCACTTGTGCTCGGTTCACAGTATGTTAACACGGAAGGGCAGAGTTGGGATATGGAGAAAGGGTTTGACTCTACTATTTTTCTCTCTCCTTCTCTTTCTCAACATCTCGCTCTCCTTCTCCCTCTCTCTCTGTCCCTATCTCTTCCACCCCTCTCTCTGCCCCCCCTCCCCCGCCACCCTCCCCTCTCTGTGTCCACTAGGACAGGAATGATGGCTTCAAACAGGGAAGAAGAAAAGGAGAATAAACTAAATAAAGGAGAGCATAGGCAACAGCAGAGAGTCAGATATAGAGATAAGAGGGGGAGGGCAGAGAGTCAGATATAGAGATAAGAGGGGGAGGGCAGAGAGTCAGATATAGAGATAAGAGGGGGAGGGCAGAGAGCGAGAGAGGGAGAGAGAGAGAGAGGGAGAGAGAGAGAGAAGGGGGAGGGCAGAGAGAGAGAGAGAGAGAGAGAGAGAAAAGGGGGAGGGCAGAGAGATAGAGAGAGAGAGAGAGAAGAGGGGAGGGCAGAGAGAGAGGGAGAGAGAGAGAGAGAGAAAAGGGGGAGGGCAGAGAGATAGAGAGAGAGAGAGAGAGAGAGGGAGAGAGAAGAGGGGGAGGGCAGAGAGTGAGAGATAGAGAGAAGAGGGGGAGGGCAGAGAGTGAGAGAGAGAGAGAGAGGAGGGGGAGGGCAAAGAGTGAGAGAGAGAGAGAAGAGGGGGGAGGGCAGAGAGTGAGAGAGAGAGAGAGAGAGAGAGAAGAGGGGGAGGGCAGAGAGTGAGAGAGAGAGAGAGAAGAGGGGGAGGGCAGAGAGTGAGAGATAGAGAGAAGAGGGGGAGTGCAGAGAGTGAGAGAGAGAGAGAGAGGAGGGGGAGGGCAAAGAGTGAGAGAGAGAGAGAAGAGGGGGGAGGGCAGAGAGTGAGAGAGAGAGAGAGAGAGAGAGAAGAGGGGGAGGGCAGAGAGAGGGAGAGAGAGAGGGACAGAGAGAGAGAGAGAAGAGGGGGAGGGAAGAGAGAGGGAGAGAGAGAGAGAAGAGGTGGAGGACAGAGAAAAATAAACAGATAGAGAGAGGAAGGGAAAGGCGGAGAGAGAGAGAAGAGGGGGAGGGCAGAGAAAGAGAAACATATAGAGAGAGAAGAGGTGGAGGACAGAGAAAGAGAAACAGAGAGAGAGAGAGGAAGGGAAAGGTAGAGAGAGAGAGAGAGAAGAGGTGGAGGACAGAGAAAGAGAAACAGATAGAGAGAGAGGAAGGGCAGATAGAGAGAGAGAGAGAGAAGAGGGGAGGACAGAGAAAGAGAAACAGAGAGAGAGATAGAGGAAGGGAAAGGCAGAGAGAGAGGTTCTCCTGGGGATTAGATGGCAGGGCTTTAATGGGATGTCTCTGGGAAGGCCTGGTGTCCCAGGAACAGAGAGCAGGTTTGACATCACTACAAACAGCTTTAACATGTAAAAAAGAAAAAGAGCAGGCACCTGAATATTAAGAGAACTGGCATTGCCGAAAACCATTTGGAAGGAATAGATGCGACTCTTCCTCACAATTAAAAATTGATGATTCATTTGAGTTAAAATAATGACATTTCAGCCGTCAATGGCCTTCTTCAGAATCACTGTCATTGTCAGAATATTGGTGAAACCCACAACAGAACAAGTCAAATATTTTTAGAAATACCATATATATCAACATGATATCCTAGGAAAACATTGTTCTGTCATGTTTAGCAAAAAGGTCACAATATATGATGTTTTTGTCAATACATTGCATTCAAGGGGTAAAGATGAGCATTGGTTGGGGTTAGAGTTAGAGTAAGGGTTAGACATACAGGCAGACACAATTCTATGGGAAAATGATTGAGACACTCAGACAGACAGACAGACAGACAGACAGACAGACAGACAGACAGACCGATTCGATACATTAGTTGTTTTCTAGCGTCAACCGTTCTACCGATGTCACTCAAAAGCACCTTAACTCTAAGGCAGGCTTCAAGTGGGGCCTATCTTTCTGCCATTTAGTCAGCAGAGGGGCAAATGAATGAATTAATAATTGGATTAGGGTTGGGGTTATGTGTACACTTATAGACAGACAGAGACAGACTGACAGGCAGACAGACAGATTCAATAGAACAATATGAGCGTCACATGGGTTGGCGTTAAGGTTAGGGTTACGGTTAGGGTTAGACATACAGACAGATATACGATTCTATGGGCAAATTATTGAGCGACTCAGACAGACACACAGACTGACATACACACTCAAAGACAGACATACAGACTAACCTCAACCATTCTACCGATGTGCTAAACTCTTGGGCAGGCTACAAGTGAGGCCTACCTTTCAGTCATGTAGTGGGGGGAAGGGGAACAGTCATTCATTTGTTTTGATGGATTAGGGTTAGGGTTATGTCTAGAGTAGAGACCTTAACCCTAGCTTCATGTCCATTCCCAGCTCAACCCTAACCTTAACCCTAACTCTACACTGTAAACCCCCAATGTACTCTCATTAGTCAAAACGTTTGTGGATACCATTGCAAGAACATGTCAGAGTACAGTTACTTGAAGTGATTTTGTAGTTATTACTCAAACCGATAGAGTTCCATCAGCTTGAATATTTTTTATAAATCAAGACATGTTTTAATGCAAAACGTATTATTGGCTTGAACTCTAAGTTGATTGTACTTAGAAAACAGATATTTTGTAACCTCACTTTCTGGCTTGATGTGGCCTGTAAACGACCAGTTTTAGGCCACTGTTTAGCGTAAAACTAGGCCTTTCCCAAACTTCCCAGACTTTCAATAAATCCTGGTTGAAGTATATCCTTCTTTTTATCTCCTGTTTCCATGAATCTTTCAAACAAAATTTCAGGATTGTATATGGATTTGCCGTTAAATGTAAATCATCTAATTTATTAGTTTTAGATTTCTGAATTGCCTCGTTTTACCTGGCTAAACTAGCTGGCAAGTTTTTGTCCTCGTTGCCAAACTTCATAAAAACTGCACACTGAACTTCAACACTCCTTTGTTAGTTATCCTCTACAGGATTGGTGGGTCCCCCTCAGGATGGTTGAGCTAATGTAGGCTAATGCAATTAGCATGAGGTTGTATGTGACAAGAACATTTCCCAGGACATAGACATATCTGATCGTGACAGAAAGCTTAAATTCTTGTAACTGCACTGTCCAATTTACAGTAGCTATTTCAGTGAAATAATACCATGCTATTGTATGAGGAGAGTGCACAGTTAAGAACTTGAAATGTTATTAATAAACCAATTAGGCACATTTGGGCAGTCTTGATACAAACTTTTTAACAGAAATGCAATGGTTCATTGGATCAGTCTAAAACCTTGCACACACACACACACACACACACACACACACACACAAACACACACACACACACACACACACACACACACACACACACACACACACACACACACACACACACACACACACACACACACACACACACACACACACACAGCTGCCATCTAGTGGCCAGAATCTAAATTGCACCTAGGCTGGAATAATACATTATGGCTTTTCTCTTACATTTCAAAGATGATAGTACAAAAAATAATACAAAAAACATATGTTTTTTTCTTTGTATTATCTTTGACCAGATCTAATGTGTTATATTCTCCATCATTCATTTCACATTCTCACAAACTTCAGTGTTTCCTTTAAAATGGTATCAAGAATATGCATATCCTTGCTTCAGGGCCTGAGCTACAGGCAGTTAGATTTGACTATGTCATTTTAGGCAAAAATATTGAAATAGTGTCCGATATCTGTGGTAAGTTTTCAGTGGCGAAGGATATCATTGCTACTTTACGTGGATCCAACTTTAGTTTGGAAATCCACCAGTGTCACTGGCATAGGTTTAGCTGGATGTTTCTGACTAGTCTTGGAACTGTGACAACAGGCAGCCGCTTGGCTTGATAGGGATTTAGGGATTTTGCCAACACAGCTAGTATGTGTTCAGTTTTGTACCCTTAATATTTTTTAAACTCACTATCGTATTTGTTGCTTAATAAATTTGATTTGTTTTAATATAATGAGTAATCCAGGAATGTCACAAGTTAATTGACACAAGAAAACTTTAGAAAAAAGCAGCTCTAAAGAACACACTGACTACAATGAATGGCTAAATTCATTGCTCCTCCTCCTCACTACTCTATTGGAATCCAGCCAGAGTTAGGATATCCATCGGTTGGAATGTTTATTGACCCACAACCTGCATTTATAATGACTGCCAGGGATAGGAGCATTTTGAAAAGCAGGGGACACACACATGAGATGGTCTACTGACACCGCACTAACTCTGCAGCTAACACAGGCAGCTGTTTCATGGTGATTTCATTATAATGTCATTACTAGCTACAGTGGTCAGATAGCTAGCTTGGAGAAAGTATGTAGTGCTTTTGTGAATTGTGTCTGTGTACATAGCTTGCTCCCATCCCATGATGTAAATTACATATGCCGTGTGAGTGGCTCATGACATTTAAACGTGGATGTACTGAGAAAAAAAATATATTTTTTGTTGGCACTCCTATTGGATCCTCCATTTGGGTGGTTTGTTGTCGCTGATTGGCTCAAAGTCAAGCTGTCGACCACTGATGAACATTGCGATTCTACAAGTGGCAGGTTGGTAGCAAATCGCCAGGTTGGTAGCTACCAGATCGGTAAGCAGCATTTACCACTTTTGTTCTAGCAAGAGAAGGAACAGCCCCCCCCTGTGATAAGTACCTATTGGCAATAAGATTATCTGGGTCTTTCATGCTTAAGCCGTTTAAACTGGAAAAACATTTCAGTAGTGAGTTTTCAAAAAACGAACTAACTGATTGGATTAGTTCGTAAAAAAATTGTTATTTACATGTATCTTTATGCAGAATAAGATTAATCAACCCTACACATAACATAACATAACCCCAACCCTAATCCAATTATTAATTCAATCATTTGCCCCTCTGCTGACTAAATGGCAGAAAGATAGGCCCCACTTGAAGCCTGACATCGGTAGAACGGTTGACGCTAGAAAACAACTAATGTACAGAATCGTTCTGTCTGTCTGTCTGTCTGTAGAGATAAAGAAAATACAAAAACTGAGTTTTTTCAAAGGACTGTAATATACAATTTAAAAAAGGACAGTGAAAGAGCCTACTGTAAATACACTGCTCTTCACACTTTATGGGATGGGAATTAATGGAAAAGCTTGTTAGTTTGGATTTAAACCCAAAAATTGTTTCCTCTGAACTTTAGGGGAGTCCAATCAAGCAACACGGAGACTCTGTGTGTGCCTACACACCGACAACATTCTGTTTACCATGATTTAAAAAAAGGGAGAGCCCCATTCTGATGATGGAGCCAATGTGTTTTGTTTTTCAATGCATCAGTTGGAATTGGACTCTTGAAAGAATACATTGATAGTTTACAAAG
>NC_143046.1:78470000-78605000 GCF_057628025.1 Oncorhynchus mykiss
CATCTTTCCCTCGATCCTAACTAGTCTCCCAGTCCCTGCCGCTGAAAAACATTGCCACAGCATGATGCTACAAGCACCATGCTTCACCGTAGGGATGGTGCCAGGTTTCCTCCAGACGTGACGCTTGACATTCAGGCTAAAGAGTTTAATCTTGGTTTCATCAGACCAGAGAACCTTGTTTCTCATGGTCTGAGATCTTTAGGTGCCTTTTTGGCAAAATCCAAGCAGGTTGTCATGTGCCTTTTACTGAGGAGTGGCTTCTGTCTGACCATAAAGGCCTGATTTCTGGAGTGCTGCAAAGATGGTTGTCCTTCTGGAAGGTTCTCCCATCTCCACAGAGGAACTCTGGAGCTTTGTCAGAGTGACCATCGGGTTCTTGGTTACCTCCTTGACCAAGGCCCTTCTCCCCCGATTGCTCAGTTTGGCCAGACGTACGGCTCTAGGAAGAGTCTTGGTGGTTCCAAACTTCTTCCATTTAAGAATGATGGAGGCCACTGTGTTCTTGGGGACCTACAATTCTGCAGAAATGTGTTGGTATCGGAGCTCTACAGACAATTTATTCGACCTCATGGCTTGGTTTTTGCTCTGACATTCCCTGTCAGTTGTGGGACCTTATATAGACAGGTGTGTGCCTTTCCAAATTATGTCCAATCAATTGAATTTACCACAGGTGGACTCCAATCAATATTTAGAAACGCTCAAGAATGATCAATGGCTTTGTCATTATGGGGTTGTGTGTGTAGATTGATGAGGATTTTAAGTAATCCATTTTATAATGAGGCTGTAATGTAACAAAATGTGGAAAAAGTGAAGGGGTCTGAATACTTTCAGAATTCACTGTAAACTCTGATGTGTCGCCAAGGTGGTCTGTCAAAAGCATTGATATACGTCCCTCAAAGGTTGTTTGAATGTGTCAGTATATTTGTTTATGCCACTGGGTGATCCTTAGGTTACAGCAATCCCCCTCCCTTCCTCCATGCCTCCCTCCCTCCCTCTGTGGAGCTGAGGATAGTTTCCAGGAGCCTGTCGTGGCTTAGCAGGAACAGGTATCTGAGGCCTTTGGCACGGGGCCCAGACGGAGAGAGAGACTGTCACTGGAGGCCTACTGGAGGGAGGAACGGCGGGAGGGAGGGAATGAGGGGGCTGAGAGCAGACAGCTCCAGGGCAGGTGTTGAAATACACCCTGGCTCCTTAGGTGGTGATCGCTGCAAAAATATGCTGTCTGCCAGTTTGCAGTTAGCTCAGATACACTCTCTGTCTCTCCTGAAACACACACGCAAGTACACCCCCCCCCCCCCCCCACCCCGCCACACACATACACACACACAGACACACACACACAAACACATACACACATAGGGTGACAGCTTGTGTTTATTAGATCTGTGCCTCAAATTGTAAGAAGGAAAAGAAAGAAGAAAAGGTGAATATTTTACCTCCAGCTTCAGCCAAGGCAGCATCCATGGGCCTTTGAGCTATTTGTCCTTTTATCATTGTCAACAGCACATTGTCAACAGCGCATGGTTTCAGTGGTTTCAACTGCATGTTTGTTTCTTCTTCTATGAGGACCACCAAAGCTCCAGCACTTTAACATGACTGCATGCTTTTTCTCTCTGCTCCAAAGCACAAGTAAATGGTCAGACATGCATAATGTACCATTTGCAAGACAATGCTGTATTTATTCTTACAGATTGCATGTTCTCTGCTTCCATTGTTTTATGATGGTTTCAGATTACACTACACAAACAAACAAAACAATCCTTTTGTCGTCTTTGTCTGTCAGAAGTATTTTTCCTCATTTAGTTCCTGTGGTGTTCTCAACTTGGAGGTACATTAACCTGTTGTGCCTTTGGAGAGGTAGTGGAGGAGAGGAGGAGCGGAAGAGAGGAGGGAGGAAAGGAGAGGAGGAGAAGAGGATAGGAGGCAGGTGAGGAGAGGAGGAGCAGAGGAAATTAGGAGAGGAGGGAGGAGAGGAGGAGAAGAGGATAGGAGGCAGGAGAGGAGAGGAGGAGCAGAGGAAATGAGGAGAGGAGGGAGGAGAGGAGGGATGAAAGGAGGAGGAGAAGAGGATATGAGGCAGGAGAGGAGAGGAGGAGCAGAGGAGATGAGGAGAGGAGGGAGGAGAGGAGGGATGAAAGGAGGAGGAGAAGAGGATATGAGGCAGGAGAGGAGAAGAGGAGCAGAGGAGATGAGGAGAGGAGGAGCAGAGGAAATGAGGAGATGAGGAGAGGAGGAAGGAGAGGAGAGGAGGAGCAGAGGAAATGAGGAGAGGAGGGAGGAGAGGAGGGATGAAAGGAGGAGGAGAAGAGGATATGAGGCAGGAGAGGAGAGGAGGAGCAGAGGAGATGAGGAGAGGAGGGACGAGAGGATAGGAAGGAGGAGAGGAGGGAGGAGGAGTGGCGGAGAGGAGGGAGGAGAGGAGGGCGGAGAGGAGAGGAGGAGAGGAGGGAGGAGAGGAGGGCGGAGAGGAGAGGAGGAGCAGAGGAGAGGAGGGAGGAGAGGAGCAGCAGAGGAGATGCGAGGTGGTGAGTGGTGGCTCAGAGCTGTGCTGTGACCTTCTGTCTCATCCCAACCGTTTCACCTCAGCTGTCAATCAAGCATGTAGCGCCCCAGGATGTGAAAGTCGTATTTGTATTTGTATTTATTATGGATCCCCATTACTCTTCCTGGGGTCCAGCAAAATAAAGGCGCTTATATGATTTTTAAAACATTACAAAACGTTCATTACAGAATTCTCAACACACTAAAGTTGTGTCCTCAGGCCCAGTGGTGGAAAAAATACCCAATTTTCATAATTGAGTAAAAGTAAAGATACCGTAAAAGAAAATGACTCAAGTAAAAGTAAAAGTCACCCATTAAAATACTACTTAAGTAAAAGTCTAAAAGTATTTGGTTTTAAATGTACTTAAGTATCAAAAGGAAAATTAGAAATCATTTAAAAAGTCAGACATTAAGCAAACAAGACGACACAATTTTCATGTTTTTTTTATTTATTTACGGAGAGGCAGGGTCACAGTTCAACACTCAGACATAATTTACAAACTAAGCATGTGTTTAGTGAGTCCACCAGATCAGAGGCAGTATTGATGACCAGGGATGTTGTCTTGATAAATGTGTGAATGTAGTCATCGCTCTACTGTATGTACTGTAGTACTGTGCGCCACCTGTAGTCTGTTCTGGATTTGGGGACAGTGATGAGACCTTCGGTGGCATGTCTTGTGGGGTAGTGGCCTCTGTCCCCATGCGGTCTACATTTAAAAACAACCATTCTCTCTCTCTTTTCTTCACAACACTCTCTCGTCTCTCTTTCTCTTGCTTTCTCTCTCTCTCTCTCTCTCTCTCTCTCCTGTTCTCTCTCTTTCTCTTTCTCTTTCTCTCTTTCTCTCTTTCTCTCTTTCTCTTTCTCTCAATCTCTCACCCGCTCTCTCTCTCTTTCTCTCTCTCTCTCTTTCTCTCTCTCTCTCTTAATTCAATTCAATTCAATTCTCTCTCTCTCTCTCTGTTACATGACAGGATTAAAGTGAGTCCAAATGTAAATCTCCTGACCCTCTGCTCTCTTTCCTGCAGGCTAATATTGTGTAAGAGGAGTTCTGTGCCCAGTCTCAACCAGCCTGAGACATGGCCTAAGGCTACCTCACCTGTCCCTTCACACACACAAACACACACACACACACACACACACACACACACACACACACACACACACATACACACACACAACCTCACACACCCTCACACACACACACACACACACACACACACACACACGTCCTCCATCCTTATCACCCTGTTTTTTCATCTTCATCTCTCCCTGCCACGCTGAGATGCTTATATTATATTCCATGTCTTGATCTCTAAGTCCTGAACCTTTTAACACTACTCTGGCCTTTACCTGTAATCCCATTTCATAAATATTTAAAACAGGAAATCTCCTGGAGGTGCCGTGATAATCATCTTATCTGAAACCATTATGATTGTAATTACCTGGCTTTGATTCCTAACTTGGGAGCGTGGTTAGTCCGGGACCTGCAACATTCGGGTTATAGAGGTCTTTGGAATTAGGCCCCTGAGATTGAGTCCCTTTGGAAACAGGGATTAGTGACGCGGGAAAAGGTTATCGCTTTAAGTTCCAAAAATACTAATAATATTCTGTCTATTTTAAAATGAGAATCTATTCAAAATCAAATCATTTGCATAGAATACAGTGCAGTGTACACAGTAGGCCTACAATGAAAAGCTTACTCTTAAGATCCCTCCCCAAAATGCTTTATAGAACTCTGGGTCTTCCTTTCCTGTGGTGGTTCTCAAGTGCCGGCCCCTTAAACCATCAAGAACTATGATGAAACTGGCTCTCATGAGGACTGCCACAGGAAAGGAGAAACCAGAGTTACCTCTGCTGCAGAGGATGACTTCATTGTTAACCCTCCTTTTGTGTTCATTTCATTTTACAGTTTTTTCCAACTGCTTACACACAAAATCATTTCATGTCACACGATTTTTGAAACCTCTCACACAAAGTGCAAAACTACACACCAAATATCCAAAACCATAAGCTATTTCTCAGCGTTTGACTCAGTTGTCAATTGCATAAAACACTTTTTTCAAAACACTACACACAATGATCTACCTAAAACACAGAAATCTAACAGGAAGTGACTTGCTTTCCTTTTCCAAACACAACCAATCAAAATGCTACACTTATTCACCAGGTCACACACACACTCCTCACATGTGCCATCACTAATAGCTTAACTGATCACTAACCAATCACTGCTTTACTGTAGTATAGGCCTATAAATAGGTCAAAGGTCAGATTATCTGTTTTGAACAATGGATGCCAACAATGGACAGAGAGCAAGAGGAGTAGGAGGGAGAGGACGAGGACGAGGGCAAAGAAGAGAAGGAAGGAGAGGCATCTTTAATGAGATTAGGGCAAAATTTGTTGATCATGTGATCAACCACAGTTTGACCATGAGAGAGGCTGGACTGAGAGTCCAGCCCAATTTGAGTCGATTTACAGTGGCGTCCATAATTCGAACCTTCAGAAATGAGAACAGGTATGCAACTATCTAATTACTATTTTAGCATTACAGTAATGTACTGTAAAATACGCATGACTTCATAACATTTGTAACTCTAAGCCATCCATTTACTGCACTGCATTGAATGAATACGGTTGGTTATCATGCTGTACTACATTTTTTTGTACATTGTTTACAGTTCCTATGCTGAACACATACTGTGTTTGAATTCTGTACAGAGTGGAAAGGCAAAGACATCATGGAGGACGAGGACGCTTGTTTACAGATGTACAAGAGACTGCAATTATAAATATGGTCTATGTGGGGACATAGAGGTTGCCTCTGTCCAAGGTTGGATACGCCATGCTAGGAGATTCTTCCCTCGATGTTTGGCAAGAGAAAACCTTGTGATGTGGACGAAGAATTGTGGCCAGACTCAGGCCGGAGAAGAGATGAAGCGTAGCTTAGCACTGGTGACTGCCCCCCCCCCCCCTCCCCACCCCACCCCCTACCAATTCCTGTACTGCCCCCTTGAGACGCCACACACAATTGTGTTCTTTACTGTATTCTAAAGAATATACTTTTGGTTTACATATGTTTATGGTTTTGTTGTATGCTACTGTATACAACAGTAATGTTTGGCCTAATAAATATTTTCTGTTTCTACATTGCATTGGTGTTTACAGTGTACTTGTTACCCCTCTCAGCCGATTACTTTCACTGTAGAACATTGCATTGGTGTTTACAGTGTACTTGTTACCCCTCTCAGCAGATTACTTTCACTGTAGAACATTGCATTGGTGTTTACAGTGTACTTGTTACCCCTCTCAGCAGATTACTTTAACTGTAGAACATTGCATTGGTGTTTACAGTGTACTTGTTACCCCTCTCAGCAGATTACTTTCACTGTAGAACATTGCATTGGTGTTAACAGTGTACTTGTTACCCTTCTCAGCAGATTACTTTCACTGTAGAACATTGTATTGGTGTTTACAGTGTACTTGTTACCCCTCTCAGCAGATTACTTTCACTGTAGAACATTGTATTGAAATATAGATATAAGCCTATGAAAGACCAAAGAGCTTTAGATTTAGAACAACAGTGTTTACATGGTTTATCCAAAAATGTACTATTATGAAAGCAGTGTTTGCCATTTGCTGCAAATGCTTCATTCCGACATGTGTTTATGGCATTTTGAATGCAGTGTTACATTTTGAAGGAGATGTGAGGCATTTTGCATTTTGCGTGTGCAGTTTTGCGAATTGTGTGTAGAGTTTTGAAAAAAAGGAGACAGTTTTGAAAACTTGTGTAAGCAGTTGGAAAAAACTGTAAATTAACTCTGTGTTCCCGGTTCAAAATGACCACCCCATTATAGCTGATTATAAATCCATAATCAATTTAAGATTATTTTGACTATAACAAAAAGATGAAACACATTGTGCTATTTATCACAGACTACTTTGTGTCAAAGTTTAACAACAACTCTCTCCTCCTCACCAGTGTCATGATCAAAGATATGATCATGAGCCTCACATACAGTACATTGTCTGGTCATTGTGCTGCCACAGAATGAAATGTGAGCAAGGCATCAAAAAGCTTTATATACCAGAGCTGTTAGAAAAGTTCTATATATTATTGAAACCATTTTGCGATTATTTGTGAGAATGCCAATAGGTGTGGTTCCCGTAGGGGAAAGATTCTATTGGGGAAAGGTTCCCGTGGGGGTTGCCATGGAAGCCAAGAATGTGAGTGGTTGTGTGTGTGTGTGTGTGTGTGTGTGTGTGTGTGTGTGTGCGCGCGCGTGCGTGTGCGTGCGCATGCACGTGCGTGTGTGTGTGTGTGTGTGTGCTCAAACACACTTACATGTGGGGGTCTGGGAGAGGAAGTGTGTCCATCTTATGAATGGATATGTGCCTGAACTCAATTTTACACACAAATTGTAATCTCACCCATTAATTTCTAATGACCGGTCATTTTTGACCGGGAACACCACAGGTGTACATATTCATCAAAATGTATTTTGTGTGTTCAGATGCCCTGTGTGGACAAAGTCATGGAACCTTAAGACAATCAGATTAAATAAACTACATTTTTCAGAGAGAAAACTTGTAAATCGGTCCAATTCAACACGAACACAACAGATTTAAAAATGTATACACATGGAGGAAAGGCATAGGAGCCAGGCAGCTAGCTATACATTGGGACCTTGTTGAAGTGAAGAAAGGAAACATTATTTTTGCTGTAAGCAGCACAGCCAAAAAGAGGCTGCGTTTAGCCATATAGTGTGCCACTGCCACCCTAACTGCAATGAAAAGCAGTGAACATGTTTTCCTTACAGAAGGCCTGTGCTGCTGTAAAGAACTTGGCTTTGTGTCTGTCCCCTCTTACCACTTTGACATGGCAAAGAAGGGACTAAATGACTGGGCAAGCAAGAGTCCATAATTAACCACATAGGAGATAGGCTCTGCTTCTCCTAAAACACACACATTAACGCACACACAAACACACACACACTCTTACGAAGGCACACTAACGCATGGACATGCATGTACACACACAGACACACACACACTCTTACGAAGGCACACTAACGCATGGACATGCATGTACACACACAGACACACACCCACTCTTACGAAGGCACACTAACGCATGGACATGCATGTACACACACAGACACACACACACTCTTACGAAGGCACACTAACGCATGGACATGCATGTACACACACAGACACACACACACTCTTACGAAGGCACACTAACGCATGGACATGCATGTCCACACACAGACACACACACACTCTTATGAAGGCACACTAACGCATGGACATGCATGTACACACACAGACACACACACACTCTTACGAAGGCACACTAACGCATGGACATGCATGTCCACACACAGACACACACACTCTTACGAAGGCACACTAACGCATGGACATGCATGTACACACACAGACACACACACACTCTTACGAAGGCACACTAACGCATGGACATGCATGTACACACACAGACACACACCCACTCTTACGAAGGCACACTAACGCACGGACATGCATGTACACACAGACACACACACACTCTTACGAAGGCACACTAACGCATGGACATGCATGTCCACACACAGACACACACACACTCTTATGAAGGCACACTAACGCATGGACATGCATGTACACACACAGACACACACACACTCTTACGAAGGCACACTAACGCATGGACATGCATGTCCACACACAGACACACACACTCTTACGAAGGCACACTAACGCATGGACATGCATGTACACACACAGACACACACACACTCTTACGAAGGCACACTAACGCATGGACATGCATGTACACACACAGACACACACCCACTCTTACGAAGGCACACTAACGCACGGACATGCATGTACACACAGACACACACCCACTCTTACGAAGGCACACTAACGCACGGACATGCATGTACACACACAGACACACACCCACTCTTACGAAGGCACACTAACGCATGGACATGCATGTACACACACAGACACACACACACTCTTACGAAGGCACACTAACGCATGGACATGCATGTACACACACAGACACACACCCACTCTTACGAAGGCACACTAACGCACGGACATGCATGTACACACACAGACACACACCCACTCTTACGTAGGCACACTAACGCATGGACATGCATGTACACACACAGACACACACCCACTCTTACGAAGGCACACTAACGCATGGACATGCATGTACACACACAGACACACACCCACTCTTACGAAGGCACACTAACGCACGGACATGCATGTACACACACAGACACACACACACTCTTACGAAGGCACACTAACGCACGGACATGCATGTACACACACAGACACACACACTCTTACGAAGGCACACTAACGCATGGACATGCATGTACACACACAGACACACACACACTCTTACGAAGGCACACTAACGCATGGACATGCATGTACACACAGACACACACCCACTCTTACGAAGGCACACTAACGCACGGACATGCATGTACACACACAGACACACACCCACTCTTACGAAGGCACACTAACGCACGGACATGCATGTACACACACAGACACACACCCACTCTTACGAAGGCACACTAACGCACGGACATGCATGTACACACAGACACACACCCACTCTTACGAAGGCACACTAACGCACGGACATGCATGTACACACACAGACACACACCCACTCTTGCTAAGGCACACTAACGCATGGACATGCATGTACACACACAGACACACACACACTCTTACGAAGGCACACTAACGCACGGACATGCATGTACACACACAGACACACACCCACTCTTACGAAGGCACACTAACGCACGGACATGCATGTACACACACAGACACACACCCACTCTTACGAAGGCACACTAACGCACGGACATGCATGTACACACACAGACACACACACACTCTTACGAAGGCACACTAACGCACGGACATGCATGTACACACACAGACACACACACACTCTTACGAAGGCACACTAACACATGGACATGCATGTACACACACAGACACACACACACTCTTACGAAGGCACACTAACGCACGGACATGCATGTACACACACAGACACACACCCAGAAGAAACACAGGGTTGCTGGTACAGGGCTTTTAATATGAAGCAGCTATAATAACAGGGTTGCTGGTACAGGGCTTTTAATATGAAGCAGCTATAATAACAGGGTTGCTGGTACAGGGCTTTTAATATTAAGCAGCTATAATAACAGGGTTGCTGGTACAGAGCTATTAATATGAAGCAGCTATAATAATGTCTGGTAAATTTACTTTGAATCCAGTGTTATTTATGTTTGCCCACATGCTCGACAGGCCTCTCACTTTTTTTACCGGCAGCCTCTCCCTGATCCCAGATGTGTCTTATAGGAGCAGGGAGGGGCTGGACTAAGGCCACACCTCAACTGCTCTTGAACAAACAAATCTCCAGAGGGTCTGTGCTACCCACGTCCAGACACACACACACACACACACACAAACACACACACACACACACACACACACACATACACACACACACACACACACACACACACACACACACACACACACACACACACATACATACACACACATGTATAAATACACACACACACACATACATACACACACATTTATAAACACACACACACACACACACACACATTTATAAATACACACCCACACATACACACATTTACAAACGTACACACATACACACACACACGTAGGGTCAGTAACATCTTAGGGAAAATGCTCCTTTAGTTCTGCAACTTTGATAGTTGTGTCAGCAATAATATTTAATTTCTGTTTATATTTACTTTGTCTTTTTACGCGAATATGTAAAGGTAATGGTATTTGGTGTAACTAAAAGTGGCAATTGACTCCTTTTATTGAGTCATGGCATAACATGTTATAGGATCAGCAATTTTTACTTGACCCCTTCCTTAGCACTTCCTTATTAACATTTCCTTAGCACTTCCTTATTAACATTTCCTTACCACTTCCTTATTAACACTTCCTTACCACTTCCTTACCACTTCCTTATTACCACTTCCTTACAACTTCCTTATTAACATTTCCTTACCACTTCCTTATTAACACTTCCTTACCACTTCCTTACCACTTCCTTATTAACATTTCCTTACCACTTCCTTATTAACACTTCCTTACCACTTCCTTATTACCACTTCCTTACCACTCCTTATTACCACTTCATTACCACTTCCTCAGTATGGCAGTATACACGCACGCACAACCCAAATACACACAGCTGTCACAATAAACGCATCCAAACTAGCACCTTCCTTGTGGTTAGGACAAGAGTATTGGCACGGGATGGGTGCCTAATAGCCATTTAGTTGATTCAAATGAGCAGATATTGGGGGAAAGTTGGTGGTGGAGTGCTTTCAAGCTGACTGCCAGCAATGGAGAGTAGGCTGCCTTCCATCTCCAGAATTACACTCAAAATATTCCTAACCATTCGGGAGAGGAGGCAAAGCAACCTCTTTTATTTTTGGGATGTTAACAGTGACTTTATTTACGGCATCAAAAAGATGGGCCGACCAAAGAATAGTTGCTTACTGTAATTGATCCATTCACTTTATTAAGGGAGTTCGGGGTGACGAGAGAGAGAGGATGGGAGAGTGGTGTTCTGTCTCTCTGTAGGCTAAACACACACACAGATCGATTATCAACATAAGGTAACTGTCAAACTCCATTACCCACACAATTATATAAAAAGACAACTGTGTTTTTTTATATTTATGGACAAAAGTATTTAAATATGAATGAACACAAACATGACGTATTTTGTCATCAGTCCCAGTGGCTGTGTCCCATCTGTGATCCTTGGTGAGTGAGTAGTGAAGATGTTACATTTTAATCAATCTCCTAAATTGTTAGCATATTAAAACAAATTAATCCTGCATAAATATTGGATGTCTGTTGCTATTATGGTGAAAAATGCACGTTACGGACACAGAGTTCTGCATCCAAAACGGTACCCCATTCCCTACATAGTTTACTACTTTTGACCAGAACTCCTAGGGAATACCTAGGGAATACTTAAGGAATACAGGTACATTTTTATTTTTATTTCACCTTTATTTAACCAGGTAGGCTAGTTGAGAACAAGTTCTCATTTGCAACTGCGACCTGGCCAAGATAAGGCATAGCAGTGTGAACAGACAACACAGAGTTACACATGGAGTAAACAATTAACAAGTCAATAACACAGTAGAAAAAAGGGGAGTCTATATATACATTGTGTGCAAAAGGCATGAGAAGGTAGGCAAATAATTACAATTATGCAGATTAACACTGGAGTGATAAATGATCAGATGGTTATGTACAGGTAGAGATTGGTGTGCAAAAGAGCAGAAAAATAAAAAAATAAAAACAGTATGGGGATGAGGTAGGTGAAAATGGGTGGGCTATTTACCAATAGACTATGTACAGCTGCAGCGATCGGTTAGCTGCTCGGATAGCAGATATTTGAAGTTGGTGAGGGAGATAAAAGTCTCCAACTTCAGCGATTTTTGCAATTCGTTCCAGTCACAGGCAGCAGAGAACTGGAACGAAAGGCGGCCAAATGAGGTGTTGGCTTTAGGGATGATCAGTGAGATACACCTGCTGGAGCGCGTGCTACGGATGGGTGTTGCCATCGTAACCAGTGAACTGAGATAAGGCGGAGCTTTACCTAGCATGGACTTGTAGATGACCTGGAGCCAGTGGGTCTGGCGACGAATATGTAGCGAGGGCCAGCCGACTAGAGCATACAAGTCGCAGTGGTGGGTGGTATAAGGTGCTTTAGTGACAAAACGGATGGCACTGTGATAAACTGCATCCAGTTTGCTGAGTAGAGTGTTGGAAGCAATTTTGTAGATGACGTCGCCGAAGTCGAGGATCGGTAGGATAGTCAGTTTTACTAGGGTAAGTTTGGCGGCGTGAGTGAAGGAGGCTTTGTTGCGGAATAGAAAGCCGACTCTTGATTTGATTTTCGAATACATAACATGATTTGATTTTTGAATACATAGGGAAAATATAGGGAATACATAGGGAATATATGGGGAATACATATGTAATACATAGGGAATATATAGGGAATATATAGGGAATACATAGGGAATATATAGGGAATGCATAGGGAATATATATGGAATACAGAGGGAATATATAGGGAATACATAGGGAATATATAGGGAATGCATAGGGAATATATAGGGAATACATAGGGAATATATAGGGAATGTGAAGGGCATATATAGGGAATGCATAGGGAATATATAGGGAATACATAGGGAATATATAGGGAATGTGAAGGGCATATATAGGGAATGCATAGGGAATATATAGGGAATACATAGGGAAAATATAGGGAATGTGAAGGGCATATATAGGGAATGCATAGGGAATATAGGGAATACATAGGGAATATATAGGGAATGTGAAGGGCATATATAGGGAATGCATAGGGAATATCTAGGGAATACATAGGGAATATATAGGGAATGTGAATGGCATATATAGGGAATACATAGGGAATATATGGGGAATACATGGGGAATATATAGGGAATGCATAGGGAAAATATAGGGAATACATAGGGAATATATGGGGAATACATATGTAATACATAGGGAATATATAGGGAATACATAGGAAATATATAGGGAATGCATAGGGAATATATACTGAATACATAGGGAATATATAGGGAATGCATAGGGAATGCATAGGGAATATATATGGAATACATAGGGAATATATAGGGAATACGTAGGGAATATATAGGGAATGCATAGGGAATATATAGGGAATGCATAGGGAATGCATAGGGAATATATATGGAATACATAGGGAATATATAGGGAATATATAGGGAATGCATAGGGAATATATAGGGAATATATAGGGAATACATAGGGAATATATAGGGAATACATAGGGAATATATAGGGAATACATAGGGAATATATAGGGAATGCATAGGGAATATATAGGGAATATATAGGGAATACATAGGGAATATATAGGGAATACATAGGGAATATATAGGGAATACATAGGGAATATATAGGGAATACATAGGGAATATATAGGGAATACGTAGGGAATATATAGGGAATGCATAGGGAATATATAGGGAATGCATAGGGAATGCATAGGGAATATATATGGAATACATAGGGAATATATAGGGAATACATAGGGAATATATAGGGAATACATAGGGAATATATAGGGAATACGTAGGGAATATATAGGGAATGCATAGGGAATATATAGGGAATGCATAGGGAATATATATGGAATACATAGGGAATATATAGGGAATACATAGGGAATATATAGGGAATGCATAGGGAATATATAGGGAATACATAGGGAATATATAGGGAATACATGGGGAATATATAGGGAATACATGGGGAATACATAGGGAAAGAAAACCCCGGCAGGTACCAGGAATCCCAGAATATCGCTCTGGAGGTGGCAAGCAGGGTTCACAGGGAGTTGGGATAGGCTGTACGAACTCACCACAGATAGGGACACATTTATTGGGTGATTGTGGTTTTTCAGAGGTGGCAGGCAGCTTCTGAGCTAACTCCCTGATTTGCTCCATAATAGCTTTTAACCTATGGTCATGGCGTTCCGTCAAGGGCCTGAGCCCTTCCAAAAGGCCCTGTAACAACTCCTCATGCCTCCTAATGGTGGCTCCCTGCAGGGCGGAGATGGTTCAAGTCTGCTGGGTCTGTCATGGCCAGTTCGTACTATCAAGGCACAAGGCGAGACCCAGATGCAGACACAGGACGCAGATGGTTGGCATATGTATTAATCCAATAGGTTAAGGCAAGAGAATGGTCGTGGACAGGCAAAAGGGTCAAAACCAGTTCAGAGTCCAAAAGGTACCGAAGGGCAGGCAGAATCATGGTCAGGGCAGGCAGGATGATCAGGCAGGCAGAATCATGGTCAGGGCAGGCAGGATGATCAGGCAGGCAGAATCAAGGTCAGGGCAGGCAGGATGATCAGGCAGGCAGAATCAAGGTCAGGGCAGGCATGATGACCAGGCAGGCAGAATCAGGGTCAGGGCAGGCAGGATGATCAGGCAGGCAGAATCATGGTCAGGGTAGGCAGGATGATCAGGCAGGCAGAATCAAGGTCAGGGCAGGCAGGATGATCAGGCAGGCAGAATCAAGGTCGGGGCAGGCAGGATGACCAGGCAGGCAGAATCAAGTTCAGGGCAGGAAGGATGATCAGGCAGGCAGAATCATCGTCAGGGCAGGCAGGATGATCAGGCAGGCAGAATCAAGGTCAGGGCAGGCAGGATGATCAGGCAGGCAGAATCAAGGTCAGGGCAGGCAGGATGATCAGGCAGGCAGAATCAAGGTCAGGGCAGGCAGGATGATCAGGCAGGCAGAATCATCGTCAGGGCAGGCAGGATGATCAGGCAGGCAGAATCAAGGTCAGGGCAGGCAGGATGATCAGGCAGGCAGAATCAAGGTCAGGGCAGGCAGGATGATCAGGCAGGCAGAATCAATGTCAGGGCAGGCAGGATGATCAGGCAGGCAGAATCAAGGTCAGGGCAGGCAGGATGACCAGGCAGGGAGAATCAAGGTCAGGGCAGGCAGATGACCAGGCAGGCAGAATCAAGGTCAGGGCAGGCAGGATGATCAGGCAGTAAAAAAGTAGTCCAGAGTCAGGCAGAGGTCACAACCGGGAAGACTATCAAAAAGAGAATAGCAAAAGGAGTACGGGAAAAACATGCCCTTTGACTTGACTAACATACAAGACGAACTGGCACAGAGAGACAGGAAACACAGGGATAAATACACTGGGGAAAATAAGCGACACCTGGAGGGGGCGGAGACAATGACAGGAACAGGTGAAACAGATCAGGGTGTGACAGGGAATATATAAGGAATACATAGTGCATATATAGGGAAAACATAGGGAATACATAGGGCATATATAGGGAATATATAGGGAATACATAGGGCATATATAGGGAAAACATAGGGAATACATAGGGCATATATAGGGAATATATAGGGAATACATAGGGCATATATAGGGAAAACATAGGGAATACATAGGGCATATATAGGAAATATATAGGAAATACATAGGGCATATATGGGGAATATATAGGAAATACATAGGGCATATATGGGGAATGTATAGGGAATATATAGGGAATAGGTTGCCACTTGGAACACAACCCCAGAATTATTGATTCTCTCTCACCGTAATAGCTAGAGATGAAAACAAACAATTTACGGTACGTCTGGGTGCGTGCGTGCGTGCATGTACATGTATGTGTGTTTGTGCATGAATGCATGTGTGCATGCGAGAGTGCATGTCTGTGCATACGCATTTTCCTGCATTTGTGCATGCCTCTTTGTGTGTGCGCATGTTTTTGTATTACTGCTGATGGGATGTGAAGACAGCCAGACTTGCTCGCAAACAAACTGCGATGATGAAACTGTTAGCGTGTACCATGAAACTGTAAGCGTGTACCATGAAACTGTTAGTGTGTACCATGAAACTGTTAGCGTGTACCATGAAACTGTTAGCCTGTACCATGAAATTGTTAGCGTGTACCATGAAACTGTTCGCGTGTACCATGAAACTGTTAGCGTGTACCATGAAACTGTTAGCGTGTACCATGAAACTGTTAGCATGTACCATGAAACTGTTAGCCTGTACCATGAAATTGTTAGCGTGTACCATGAAACTGTTAGCGTGTACCATGAAACTGTTAGCGTGTACCATGAAACTGTTAGCGTGTACCATGAAACTGTTAGCCTGTACCATGAAATTGTTAGCGTGTACCATGAAACTGTTAGCGTGTACCATGAAACTGTTAGCGTGTACCATGAAACTGTTAGCGTGTACCATGAAACTGTTAGCCTGTACCATGAAATTGTTAGCGTGTACCATGAAACTGTTAGCGTGTACCATGAAACTGTTAGCGTGTACCATGAAACTGTAAGCGTGTACCATGAAACTGTTAGCGTGTACCATGAAACTGTTAGCGTGTACCATGAAACTGTTAGCGTGTACCATGAAACTGTTAGCGTGTACCATGAAACTGTTAGCATGTACCATGAAACTGTTAGCGTGTACCATGAAACACTTAGCGTGTACCATGAAACTGTTAGCGTGTACCATGAAACTGTTAGCGTGTACAGACTCCTGAAACCAATGCTAAATGTAGACAACATGTCTCTAGTTACAACACGGCTCTCAATTTACACCGATCACTGTTGATCGATGTTTTGGGGTCAAGGAACTCCATAGACTATGGGTATCTGTGGCATAATGTGGTGACCGATCTGAATGAACCTTTTCATTACTGTCTATGTCCGCATGTGACACCTGGATGAATGTAATGTGTCTGATAGTAAATAGTGGAGAGATTGATGCTAGATTAATTAAAGGAGTATTGTTATCCCACACGTCTTTCTTCCCTGGTTTCTGTGGGTGTAGGAGACACATCTTCATGTCTGTATCTCATCAACCTCTTGCTTGAACATTTCACGATTCTCTACCTTCCTGTAGTTGTCATTGTCTGACGACAGCGTGTTGTGACACGAGAGAGTCATTTCCCCCCAACACAATCATCCTGAGGGACCATGTGCATTCTTCAGTCAAATCAAGAGGAGAGCAATTAACTAAGAGTATCTTACAGATTTGATTCAATGGCATGCCCCATTTTTTTCCTGAGATCAGGTTTCAGACCAATCTGCAAGCCTGAACAAAGACAAAATATTTACTTTGGGTACCTTATAGACTCTTCAACATTAAATAAATACAAACAACATTAAATTACAATAAATGACATCACAAATCGACAAAGTACAGCTTAGGATAGTAAATGCTGATTCCTAGCGTCATCAATCCTGGGATGAGAAGATTCAAACTTGCTCAAGCCAATCCCCAGGGTTTCTCCACATGTGACAGACAGTTATTGATGGTATGTTGTTCTGGAGGCTTGGGAGTGTTGGACTGAAGACCAGACCCCCCACGGTAGAACCAGGGTTGGACTGAACCAAAGCTGGATGGGCTGGGCTGGGTAGGACAAGGCTGAGAGGCCTGAATATACTCAGCTGGGCTAAACTGGGAGGGCCTGGGTTAGATTCCACTGAACCTAGATTCATGCGGGTGGACTTGGCTGGTGGAGACCAGCCCCTATTGATTTCCTCTCTGAATTCCACAGTGACACTCTCCCCAATCTGGATCCCATCACAACTGTAGCCCACCAGGCTCCTCACAGATGAAACCAGGGACATGTTCTGGAGTCTTCAGCCTGCCCTTGTGGCCCTTCCCCTGGGTATAGAGTCAGCAATCCTCCCCTCTCTCCTCATCTCCATTCCATATGTCTGGATAATCACTGGGGCTGAAAGATGATTCTGACTTTGGCTTCCAAGATGCATATGTGAAATGTCAAGAGTGTATCTAGATTGCTTGGAAATGACAAAAAGAGGCTGTTCAGGCAGAGATCAACAAAGCGTTAACCAAGCCACCTCTGTACATGTCAGAAGTTCTCTGAAGGACAGAGATCACATCTTTACATCACGCTCACCAACACATCGACCACATGACTACATGACCACATCAACCACATGACCACATGACTACATGACCACATAACCACATGACCACATCGACCGCATAACCACATTGCCATCCCCCCCAAACCACTTCAGGGGCAGACAGCTCCAAAGTTGCACTCGTAGAACCACCTAATCACCACGTGTCTTTTTTGGGGGAGAGAGGGACCTGAGGATGAGGGGTTAGGGAGTAGGTCAAGGTCCACTCTCCTCCTCTCTCTCTCTCTCTCCCTCTGTTCCTCCCTCTCTCTCGGTCCCTCTGAGCTCTTATCTGTGATTGGTAATGTCCAGTGAGTGACGTCTTCCTATGTGGCTGGCGAGGTCTGGCAGCCATGCCGACGGGACGCCACCTGACACACAGCAAAACAACCAAGGGAACTAGAAGGCGCCCAAACCAATAATCCTCTCTCTGATATAATTTGTGAATCCCAAATGGCACCCTATTCCCTATATAGTGCACTACTTTTGAACAGTGGGCCTTGTTTTAAAGTACTGGACTTAAAAGGGACAGGGTTCCATTTTGGACAAAGTTATTTTCTCTCTCTCTCTCTCTCTCTCTCTCTCTCTCTCTGCATCTCTCTCTGCCTCTATCTCTCTCTCTGTCGCTCTGGCTCTCTCTCTGCCTCTCTCCCCCTCTGGCTCTCTCCGCCTCTCTCTTTCTCTGCAACTCTCTCTCTCTTGCTCACTCTCTTGCTCTCTCTCTCTTTCTCTCTCTTTCTGTCTACCCAATGACTGACTTTATCTGGTCACTTCTCACCAGCTGCAGTATGGACAGCTGTCCCTCTCCTCTCTTGGTTTGTTTGTTTCAGAGGGAGAGGAGGAGAGGGGGAATACTGTAGGCTTGAGTCGTCAGAGAAGTCCCATTGACGAAGGTTTCCGTAGCTATGACACAGTCCTGTTTAATTTAAATGGAGTAAGTGAGGGGATTGATGGAAGAACCGCCATATTTGTTTATTTTTGTTGCTTTTACGTGTTCAGTGTAAATACTTCACTCTACTTACATTGACAACAAATGACACAGTTATGTCCTCTACTGTCTCTATGTGATTCTCTGACAACGAAAGCAAGGTTATGTCCCAAATGTAACACTGGTACCCTATGGGCCCTGGTCAAAAGTAATGCACTAAATAGGGACTAGGGTAACATTAAGTATGCAGTCTCTGAGACCAAAAGCAATTCTGCAAGGTCTTTTAGATCAGAGCAGGACATCTCCACTACTGTGCATTCTCTTTAATGCTGTCAGCCTCA
The DNA here is from genome assembly GCF_057628025.1 of Oncorhynchus mykiss. Classification (NCBI taxonomy): domain Eukaryota; kingdom Metazoa; phylum Chordata; class Actinopteri; order Salmoniformes; family Salmonidae; genus Oncorhynchus; species Oncorhynchus mykiss. Next base: position 78,489,444 of record NC_143046.1, read on the forward strand.
GCCCAGAGAGATGCTGAAGAGGACATTTGAAGAGGAAAAGTGTTTGCTAATCAGTGTATGGGTCAGCATGTAACAGAATATTTATCCACTGGTTTATTTGGGCAGCTGTATTTTGACCAGTGGGATGGATGGATGACGGATGTGGCTTTGATCAAGAGGACAGATTCTGTTTGAACGAGTCATTTGGCTAAGGACACATGCCGATGCAGGGGGACGCAGGCAGGAGGCAGCAGCCATGGTATGCGTCCCAAATTGCACCCTATTCCATATATAGTGCACTACTTTTGACCAAAAGTAGTGGATACAGTCTCTCGCACAGCTAGATCTGGCACCTGTGGGACTAATGTTGCGATCTACATTTAAGGGGGTTAGTTTGATGTGCAGTCAACGCCTGCCAAGTGCCCGGTATATGTTTTATATATGTTTTATAAGCAAACAATACTGAACAAAAATATATACGCAACATGCATCAATTTCAAATATTTTATTGAGTTACAGTTCATATAAGGAAATCAGTCAATTGGAATGAATTCATTAGGCCCTAATCTACAGTACCATTCAAGAGTTTGGACACACCTACTCATTCAAGGGTCTTTCTTTATTTTACTATTTTCTACATTGTATAAATAATAATGAAGACATCAAAACAATGAAATAAGTCATGTAGTAACCAAAAAAGTGTTAAACAAATCAGAATACGTTTCATATTTCAAATTCTTCAAAGTAGTCACCCTTTGCCTTGATGACAGCTTTACACACTCTTGGCACTCCTGGGCTGGTGTGATTACACGTGATCTGCAGTTGTGAAGTCGGTTGGATGCACTGCCAAATTCTCTAAAATGACGTTGGAGGCGGCTTATGGTAGAGAAATTAACATGACATTTTCTGACAACAGCTCTGGTAGACATTACTGCAGTCAGCATGCCCATTGCAAGCTCCATCAACATTTGACACATCTGTGGTATTGTGTTGAGTGAATACATAGGGAACTCAGAACAAGAACAAATGCTCACAAACAGGTATCTAAACAAATTTGTGCAAAACATTTGAGAGAAATAAGCTTTTTGTGGGTGTGGAACATTTCTGGGATCTTTTATTTCATCTAATGAAACATGGGACCAACACTACATGTTGCATTTATAGTTTTGTTCAGTGTAAATAAACACATGATAAACAAAATATTTTTAATAGCTCCAGAAGTCTACATGCTTTCAACGGTCCCAAGCCATTTAATATATCAAAGAGTCAACAGCACATTGACCCCAGTCTAGGCCCTGGCAACCAATCAAAACGAAAGATTCAGGGCTGGATAGAGGCCACCTGACACAAGTAGAGATTTCTCATTGGTTGGGGAGTTGAGTTAGAACCTCATGTGAACTTCCTTGGTCTGTGTCCCAAATGGCACCCTATATAGTGTACTACTTTTGACCAGGGCCTATCGGTTTCTTGTAAAAAGTTATGCTCTGTGTTGGCAATAGGGTGCCATTGGGGATGTACACTTCCAGGCTGGAACAGAACAGAGCAGCTACTGTCTGAAAATGAGAATTATCTCTGAATGAACCAGCTCCCGTTTCACCCACAAATGTTCAATTTCTTATTTTTTCTTCCACAAAAAGAGAGAGCAATTCTAACAGGTTGTCACTGGTCATTCCAACCATCAGTGTAATTTCAGGTTTCATGAAAGGGTTTTCATTATTAGTCTATTAGCTGCAACAGAAGTTCGTCGTAATCCTGCTGGACACTGATGAACAATTACGTACTCCATTCATTAGATCACTGTGCTACACTCTACCTCACCTCAAAATTAGCCTTTTGCTATTTGTGTATGACACACACACACACAGACAGACACACACTGTCACTGCTTTGCCTGTATGCCTGCCCCCCACTCGGGGAATGAGCAGGAGCATGCAGTCTTTCCCATTAATACGCCACTCATTGAAATGCTACGACAGTTTCTTGGCTGTGGCTCGGGCGAGCCTGACAGTCGTGGTCACCCCATACCAGACCTCACCTCTACTCAGGGCACAGATAAATCCTGCGTGATTGATTGGAGTGGCTTTCTACTCATTCGTTAGCTGGGGCCCTGTCAGGCAGGCCCTGGCAGGTACCTTCATGTAGGCAGCCTTTTCATCCCCATGTGGTCTCGGGCACTCTCTCTCTTTCAGCAGCTTATTAACAATATTTTAGACATTTATATTGCAGGGATTAGGGCTATCCCTTCTCCTTTGTTCTCCTGACAAACCCTAAAGTGTTTTAGAGGATCGCTGTCTCCACTCTTTTTGTGCAAAATCACACAGATTGAATTATCTTCTTTCTGCATTTTTTTGTATACATTTTATTTTTTTCTTCATATTTACACGTCTCCCCCCTCCCTTTCCTCTATTATAACACATCACAGGAGTTGCATCTCTCCCACTTACATTCTATCATTGGTAGTCCTTACATTCCACACCAGACAGGCTAATCTACATTTCCCAATCCAGTGGTGTAGACTAGACAAATGGGTAAGGAGACAGATCAGAACTACAAGTGTGTTACCCATAGATAACCCCAGGTGCCCTCTAAACTTCTCTCTCTCATCCACTCTCCTTCCCCCTACCCCAACCTCTCACCCTTTTTCTCTCCCTTTCTCTCTATCCCTCCTCTCTCCACACTGGCCTGTCGGTTATAGGCATGATGCATTCTCATTTTGAGGCTCCTGTAGTCGGGAGAGCTGTCTGATCCTCCAGGCGTCCGAGGGGAGAATGACAGAGAGAACAACGTAGGACCAGGGACTCTGGAGAGGGAAACAACCCCTGGGTCTGATGCTGACAATTCTGAGACAGGAGAGCAGAGGAGAGGAGCAGATGAGAGCTGATTGGAGGAGCAGAGGAGAGGAGCAGAGGAGATGAGCAGAATAAATGAGCAGTGGAGATGAGCAGAGGAGATGAGCAGAGGTGATGAGCAGTGGAGAGGAACAGAGGAGGAGAGAACCAGAGGTGTGGAGAGGAGGAAAAGAGAGGTGCAGAGGAGAGGTGCAGAGGAAAGGAGCAGAGGAGAGGAGAGGAGAGGAGAGGAGAGGAGAGGAGAGGAGAGGAGAGGAGAGGAGAGGAGAGGAGAGGAGAGGAGAGGAGAGGAGAGGAGAGGAGGATAATAGAGCAGAGGACAGGAGGTGGTTGGAGAAGAGGAGAGGAGAAGAAGAAAGCAGAGGAGAGGAGAGGAGGAGAGGAGGAGAGGAGCAGAGGAGCGGAGGAGGAGAGGAGGAGAGGAGCAGAGGAGAGGAGAAGAAGAAAGCAGAGGAGAGGAGGAGAGGAGCAGAGGAGGAGAGGGGCAGAGGAGAGAAGAGACGAGGAGAGGAGAGGAACAGAGGAGAGGAGCAGAAGAGAGGAGGAGCAGAGAGGAGCAGAGGAGAGAAGATGCCTGATCTGATTCTGTCTTATTGAAAGACAGGGTGGTGATTGGAGGCAGTGTTGAGGCCCTGATCTGTCTCTCAGAGACACATTGCCCAATACAGTTACACCTCACAGTAAAACAATGTGCTGATGCACGTTTTTATGCAAATGTACTAATTTGGTTAGGTGAAACACGCTATACACCTGATACGGTTAACCACGTTCGCCTGGGACCATAAGACTTGCATTAGCTCCCTGAGTGAATGCCTAGTCCTTTAGTTCAGTGGAGTAACACAGTGTAGTGGCATGTGTGTGTGTCTGTATGAAAGCACAATGATGCAGTAGATGTTGTTGGCATGAGTAGTGTGTGTGTGTGTGTGTGTGTGTGTGTGTGTGTGTGTGTGTGTGTGTGTGTGTGTGTGTGTGTTTGTGTGTGTGTGTGTTTACTTGTGTGTGTGAAGTCTTGACACAACAGCCAGTCTGCACGTCTCCTCCACAGTGCTCAGCAAACCTCACTTGAAAACACAGCCTCCGTCTTGAGGAAAGACAGGCCTTTTGTACTGTAGAGCTGATGCCTTCCTAATGCCAACAACTCACCAGCTCTTCGCCGCTCTTCGGGTTACAAACTCCTTAGCCAAAGATTAGTGGCTCTGTTCCAGGTATTCTTCCTTCATAAGGAAATCTTCTCTTTGAGCCAGCACCCCCTCTCCTCCCTCCTCCCTCCTCCCCTCCACCTCTCCTCTCCTCGCTTCTCCTCACTCCCTTTATAGATTACCGGCATGGCAACTTCAAACTGGCGTTAGATCCTCTAGCCATAGTGGGGTTGTGGGGCTGGAATGCGTGTGTCGTTGGCGTGCTGTGGCCCAGGCAGACACCAGAAAATCCAGCCACACACTCAGCAGGTGGTCACAAAGGTACGAGAGATAGGGAGAGATAGAGGAGGAGAGAAGGAGCGAGAGAGAAGGGGAGAAAGAAAAGGATGGAAAGGAGGAAGAAAGAAAGGGATAGAAGGAGGGAGAGAGGGATAGGAATAAAGGGAACCAAAGAGAGAGGAAGAGAAGGAGGTGAACAATCTCACCATCATCTGAAGCCGTTGAACGTGTTCACAAAAACAGGGATACATACAGTAACTCATAATCTTGTACGTGGGGCCTAGGAATTATCTGGCCTGTGTTGCAGCATGGGCCTGCATCCTACAGACCTGTGCCTGTATTTGGGCCTTAGTCAGATGAGGCCTCCCCTTTGAGCAGACCTGGATGCTGGAGCCTCCCCTCAGCCGGCTCCATAGAGCCTAGGTCTATTTAATCCATTGGTACTGTTTTAATGGACTCTTCCTCTGGGGGACTGAGGCCTAGCCTGGCTAAGCTCAGAAATATTATTACACTCTTACATGGTAAACAACACTCCTCCCACGGGACGGGACGGAACAGGAGGATGGAAAGAGTGTGATAATGGGAGGAATGGAGGTATATAGTGGGAGGGATGGAGAGATATGAATGGAAGGAAGGATGGAGGGATATAGAGAGAGGGATGGAGAGATATATAAAGGGAAGGATGGAGGGCTACAGAGGGAGGGATGCAGGGATATATAGAGAGAGGGACTAAGGGTTATAGATGGAAGGATGGAGGGATATAGAGGGAGGGATGAGAGATATATAGAGGGAAGGATGGAGGGCTACAGAGGGAGGGATGGAGGGATATATAGAGGGAGGGACAGAGGGATATAGAGGGAAGGATGGAGGGATATAGAGGGAGGGATGCAGATATATATAGAAGGGGATGTAGGGCTATAAAGAGGGAGAGATAGAGGGATATAGAGAGGAATGGATGAGAGATGGAGTGATATATAGAAGGAGGGATATAGGGATATATAGAGGCAGGGAAATAGGGATATATAGAGGGAGGGATGAGGGATATATACAGGGAGGGATATAGGGATATACAGTGGGACTGTTGGGATATACAGGGAGGGATGTTCGGATATACAGAGGGGATGTGGGGATATACAGGGAGCAATGTGGGGATATACAGGGGGCGTGTGGGGATATACAGGGAGGGATGTGGGGATGTACAGGGAGCGATGTGGGGATATACAGGGAGGGATGTGGGGATATACAGGGAAGGATGTTAGGATGTGGGGATATACAGGGGGGATGTGGGGATATACAGGGAGGGATGTTGGGATATACAGGGGGGATGTGGGGATATATAGATGGGATGTGGGGATATACAGTGGGAATGTGGGGATATACAGGGAGGGATGTGGGGATATACAGGGGGGATGTGGGGATATACAGGGAGGGATGTGGGGATATACAGGGAAGGATGTTAGGATGTGGGGATATACAGGGGGGATGTGGGGATATACAGGGAGGGATGTGGGGATATACAGGGAGGGATGTGGGGATATACAGGGAGGGATATTGGGATATACTGTGGGAATGTGGGTATATACAGGGAGGGATATTGGGATATACCTGGAGGGATGTTGGGATATACAGGGGGGATGTGGGGATAAACAGGGAGGGAAGTTGGGATGTGGGGATATACAGGGGGGATATGGGGAAATACAGGGAGGGATGTGGGGATGTGGGGATATACAGGGAGGGATGTGGGGATGAGGGGATATACAGAGAGGGATTTGGGGATCTAGGGATATACCAGCAGAGATGTTGGGATATACAGGGGGGATGTGGGGATGTGGGGATATACAGGGAGGGAAGTTGGGATGTGGGGATATACAGGGGGGATATGGGGAAATACAGGGAGGGATGTGGGGATGTGGGGATATACAGGGAGGGATGTGGGGATGAGGGGATATACAGAGAGGGATTTGGGGATCTAGGGATATACCAGCAGGGATGTTGGGATATACAGGGGGGATGTGGGGATATACAGTGGGAATGTGGGGATATACAGGGAGGGATGTGGGGATATACAGGGAGGGATATTGGGGTCATACTGTGGGAATGTGGGTATATACAGGGAGGGATGTGGGGATATACAGTGAGGGATGTTGGGATATACAGAGGGGATGTGGGGATATACAGGGAAGGATGTGGGGATAAACAGGGAGGGATGTTGGGATGTGGGATATACAGGGGGGATATGGGGAAATACTTGGAGGGATGAGGGGTTATACAGGGAGGGATGTGGGGATGTGGGGATATACAGGGAGGGATGTGGGGATGAGGGGATATACAGAGAGGGATTTGGGGATCTAGGGATATACCAGGAGGGATTTTGGGATATACAGGGGGGATGTGGGGATATACAGGGAGGGATGTTGGGATATATAGGGGGGATGTGGGGATATACAGTGGGAATGTGGGGATATGCAGTGGGATTGTGGGCATATACAGGGAGGGATGTTGGGATATACAGGGGGGATGTGGGTATATACAGGGGGGATGTGGGGATAAACAGGGGGGATGTGGGGATATACAGGGAGCGATGTGGGGATATACAGGGAGGGATGTTGGGATATACAGGGGGGATGTGGGGATATACCTGGAGGGATGTTGGGATATACGGGGGGGGGGGTGTGGGGATAAACAGGGAGGGATGTGGGGATATACAGGGAGGGATGTTGGGATATACAGTGGGACTGTTGGGATATACAGGGAGGGATGTTCGGATATACAGGGGGGATGTGGGGATATACAGCGAGCAATGTGGGGATATACAGGGGGCGTGTGGGGATATACAGGGAGGGATGTGGGGATATACAGGGAGGGATGTTGGGATATGCAGAGGGGATGTCGGGATATATAGATGGGATGTGGGGATAAACAGGGTGGATGTGGGGATATACAGGGAGCAATGTGGGGATATACAGGGAGGGATGTGGGGATATATAGGGGGGATGTGGGGATATACAGTGGGAATGCGGGGATATACAGGGAGGGATGTGGGGATATACAGGGGGGATGTGGGGATATACAGGGAGGGATGTTGGGATATACTGTGTGAATGTGGGTATATACAGTGGGAATGTGGGGAGATACAGGGAGGGATGTGGGGATATACAGGGAAGGATGTTGGAATGTGGGGATATACAGCGGGGATGTAGGGATATACAGGGGGGATGTGGGGATATACAGGGAGGGATGTGGGGATATACAGGGGGGATGTGGGGATATACAGGGAGGGATGTGGGGATATACAGGGAGGGATGTGGGGATATACAGGGAGGGATATTGGGATATACTGTGGGAATGTGGGTATATACAGGGAGGGATGTGAGGATATATCTGGAGGGATGTTGGGATATACAGGGGGATGTGGGGATATACAGGGAGGGATGTTGGGATGTGGGGATATACAGGGGGGATATGGGGAAATACAAGGAGGGATGTGGGGATGTGGGGATATACAGGGAGGGAAGTTGGGATGTGGGGATATACAGGGGGGATATGGGTAAATACAGGGAGGGATGTGGGGATGTGGGGATATACAGGGAGGGATGTGGGGATGAGGGGATATACAGAGAGGGATTTGGGGATCTAGGGATATACCAGCAGGGATGTTGGGATATACAGGGGGGATGTGGGGATATACAGTGGGAATGTGGGGATATACAGGGAGGGATGTGGGGATATACAGGGAGGGATATTGGGATATACTGTGGGAATGTGGGTATATACAGGGACGGACGTGAGGATATATCTGGACGGATGTTGGGATATACAGGGGGATGTGGGGATATACAGGGAAGGATGTGGGGATAAACAGGGAGGGATGTTGGGATGTGGGGATATACAGGGGGGATATGGGGAAATACAGGGAGGGATGTGGGGTTATACAGGGAGGGATGTGGGGATGTGGGGATATACAGGGAGGGATGTGGGGATGAGGGGATATACAGAGAGGGATTTGTGGATCTAGGGATATACCAGCAGGGATGTTGGGATATACAGGGGGGATGAAGGGAATATACAGTGGGAATGTGGGGATATACAGGGAGGGATGTTGGGATATATAGGGGGGATGTGGGGATATACAGTGGGATTGTGGGGATATACAGGGAGGGATGTTGGGATATACAGGGGGGGTGTGGGTATATACAGGGGGGATGTGGGGATAAACAGGGGGGATGTGGGGATATACAGGGAGCGATGTGGGGATATACAGGGAGGGATGTTGGGATATACAGGGGGGATGAGGGGATATACCTGGAGGGATGTTGGGATATACGGGGGGGGGGGGGGTAAACAGGGGGGATGTGGGGATATACAGGGAGCGATGTGGGGATATACAGGGGGGGTGTGGGTATATACAGGGGGGATGTGGGGATAAACAGGGGGGATGTGGGGATATACAGGGAGCGATGTGGGGATATACAGGGAGGGTTGTTGGGATATACAGGGGGGATGTGGGGATATACAGGGAGGGATGTTGGGATGTGGGGATATACAGGAGGGATGTGGGGATATACGGTGGGAATGTGGGGATATACAGGAAGGGATGTGTGGATATACAGGGGGATGTTGGGATGTGGGGATATACAGGGAGGGATGTGGGGATATATGGGGGGAATGTGGGGATATACGGGGGGATGTGGGGATATACAGGGGGATGTGGGGATATACAGGGAGGGATGTGGGGATATATGGGGGGAATGTGGGGATATACGGGGGGATGTGGGGATATAAAGGGAGGGCTGTGTGGATATATGGGGGGAATGTGGGGATATTCGGGGGGGATGTGGGGATATACAGGGAGGGCTGTGGGGATATACAGGGAGGGATGTGGGGATATACAGGGAGGGATGTGGGGATATACAAGGAGGGATGTGGGGATATACAGGGGGGATGTTTAGATATACAGGGAGGGATGTGGGGATATCCGGGGGGATGTGGGGATATCCAGGGAGGGATGTTGGGATGTTTGGATATACAGGGAGGGATGTGGGGATATACAGGGGGGATGTGGGGATATCCAGGGAGGGATGTTGGGATGTTTGGATATACAGGGAGGGATGTGGGGATATACAGGGGGGATTTGGGGATATACAGGGAGGGATGTGGGGATGTGGGGATATACAGTGAGGGATGGGGGATATACAGGGGGATGTGGGGATATACAGTGGGAATGTGGGGATATACAGGGAGGGATGTGGGGATATACCTGGAGGGATGTTGGGATATACAGGGGGGATGTGGGGATATACAGGGAGGGATGTGGGGATATACAGGGAGGGAAGTTGGGATGTGGGGATATACAGGGGGGATGTGGGTATATACAGGGAGGGATGTGGGAATGTGGGTATATACAGGGAGTGATGTGGGGATACACAGGGGGGATGTGGGGATATGCCGTGGGAATGTGGGGATATACAGGTGGGATGTGGGTATATACAGGGAGGGATGTGGGAATGTGGGTATATACAGGGAGGGATGCGGGGATATACAGGGAGGGATATTGGGATATACTGTGGGAATGTGGGTATATACAGGGAGGGATGTTGGGATATACGGGGGGATGTGAGGATATACAGGGAGGGATGCGGGGATATACAGGGAGGGATATTGGGATATACTGTGGGAATGTGGGTATATACAGGGAGGGATGTTGGGATATACGGGGGGATGTGAGGATATACAGGGAGGGATGTGTGGATATACAGGGAGGGATGTTGGGATATACAGGGAGGGATATTGGGATATACTTTGGGAATGTGGGTATATACCTGGAGGGATGTTGGGATATACAGGGAGGGATGTGGGGATATACAGGGGGAAGTGGGGATATACGGGGGGGATGTGGGGATATACAGGGAGGGATGTGGGGATATACAGGGGGGATGTGGGGGAAATACAGGGAGGGATGTGGGGATATACAGGGAGGGATGTTGGGATGTGGGGATATACAGGGGGGATGTGGGTATATACAGGAAGGGATGTGGGAATGTGGGGATATACAGGGAGTGATGTGGGGATACACAGGGGGGATGTGGGGATATACAGTAGGAATGTGGGGATATACAGGGAGAGTTATTGGGATATACTGTGGGAATGTGGGTATATACAGGGAGGGATGTGGGGATATACCTGGAGGGATGTTGGGATATACGGGGTGGGATGTGGGGATATACAGGTAGGGAAGTGGGGATATACGGGGGGATGTGGGGATATAAAGGGAGGGCTGTGGGGATATACAGGGAGGGCTGTGGGGAAATATGGGGGGAATGTGGGGATATACAGGGGGGATGTGGGGATATACAGGGAGGGCTGTGGGGATATACAGGGAGGGATGTGGGGATATACAGGGAGGGATGTGGGGATATACAAGGAGGGATGTGGGGATATACAGGGGGATGTGGGGATATCCAGGGAGGGATGTTGGGATGTGGGGATATACAGGGGGGATGTGGGGATATACAGTGGGAATGTGGGGATATACAGGGAGGGATGTGGGGTATACCTGGAGGGATGTTGGGATATACAGGGAGGATGTGGGGATATACAGGGAGGGATGTGGGGATATACAGGGAGGGAAGTTGGGATGTGGGGATATACAGGGGGGATGTGGGTATATACAGGGAGGGATGTGGGAATGTGGGTATATACAGGGAGGGATGTGGGGATGTGGGGATATACAGGGAGTGATGTGGGGATACACAGGGGGGATGTGGGGATATGCCCGTGGGAATGTGGGGATATACAGGTGGGATGTGGGTATATACAGGGAGGGATGTGGGAATGTGGGTATATACAGGGAGGGATGCGGGGATATACAGGGAGGGATATTGGGATATACTGTGGGAATGTGGGTATATACAGGGAGGGATGTTGGGATATACGGGGGGATGTGGGGATATACAGGGAGGGATGTGTGAATATACAGGGAGGGATGTTGGGATATACAGGGAGGGATATTGGGATATACTCTGGGAATGTGGGTATATACCTGGAGGGATGTTGGGATATACAGGGAGGGATGTGGGGATATACGGGGGGGATGTGGGGATATACGGGGGGGATGTGGGGATATACAGGGAGGGATGTGGGGATATACAGGGGGGATGTGGGGGAAATACAGGGAGGGATGTGGGGATATACAGGGAGGGATGTTGGGATGTGGGGATATACAGGGGGGATGTGGGTATATACAGGGAGGGATGTGGGAATGTGGGGATATACAGGGAGTGATGTGGGGATACACAGGGGGGATGTGGGGATATACAGTAGGAATGTGGGGATATACAGGGAGAGTTATTGGGATATACTGTGGGAATGTGGGTATATACAGGGAGGGATGTGGGGATATACCTGGAGGGATGTTGGGATATACGGGGTGGGATGTGGGGATATACAGGGAGGGAAGTGGGGATATACGGGGGGATGTGGGGATATAAAGGGAGGGCTGTGGGGATATACAGGGAGGGCTGTGGGGAAATATGGGGGGATGTGGGGATATACAGGGGGGATGTGGGGATATACAGGGAGGGCTGTGGGGATATACAGGGAGGGATGTGGGGATATACAGGGAGGGATGTGGGGATATACAAGGAGGGATGTGGGGATATACAGGGGGATGTGGGGATATCCAGGGAGGGATGTTGGGATGTGGGGATATACAGGGGGGATGTGGGGATATACAGGGAGGGATGTGGAGATATACAGGGAGGATTTGGGGATATACAGGGAGGGATATTGGGATATACTGTGGGAATGTGGGTATATACAGGGAGGGATGTGGGGATATACCTGGAGGGATGTTGGGATATACGGGGGGGATGTGGGGATATACAGGGAGGGATGTTGGGATGTGGGGATATACAGGGAGGGATGCGGGGATATACAGGGAGGGCTGTGGGGAAATATGGGGGGAATGTGGGGATATACTGGGGGGATGTGGGGATATACAGGGAGGGCTGTGGGGATATACAGGGAGGGATGTGGGGATATACAGGGAGGGATGTGGGGATATACAAGGAGGGATGTGGGGATATACTGGGGGGATGTGGGGATATCCAGGGAGGGATGTTGGGATGTGGGGATATACAGGGGGGATGTGGGTATATACAGGGAGGGATGTGGGAATGTGAGGATATACAGGGAGTGATGTGGGGATACACAGGGGGGATGTGGGGATATACAGTAGGAATGTGGGGATATACAGGGAGAGTTATTGGGATATACTGTGGGAATGTGGGTATATACAGGGAGGGATGTGGGGATATACCTGGAGGGATGTTGGGATATACGGGGTGGGATGTGGGGATATACAGGGAGGGAAGTGGGGATATACGGGGGGATGTGGGGATATAAAGGGAGGGCTGTGGGGATATACAGGGAGGGCTGTGGGGAAATATGGGGGGATGTGGGGATATAAAGGGAGGGCTGTGGGGATATACAGGGAGGGCTGTGGGGAAATATGGGGGGAATGTGGGGATATACAGGGGGGATGTGGGGATATACAGGGAGGGCTGTGGGGATATACAGGGAGGGATGTGGGGATATACAGGGAGGGATGTGGGGATATACAAGGAGGGATGTGGGGATATACAGGGGGATGTGGGGATATCCAGGGAGGGATGTTGGGATGTGGGGATATACAGGGGGGATGTGGGGATATACAGTGGGAATGTGGGGATATACAGGGAGGGATGTGGGGATATACCTGGAGGGATGTTGGGATATACAGGGGGGATGTGGGGATATACAGGGAGGGATGTGGGGATATACAGGGAGGGAAGTTGGGATGTGGGGATATACAGGGGGGATGTGGGTATATACAGGGAGGGATGTGGGAATGTGGGTATATACAGGGAGGGATGTGGGGATGTGGGGATATACAGGGAGTGATGTGGGGATACACAGGGGGGATGTGGGGATATGCCCGTGGGAATGTGGGGATATACAGGTGGGATGTGGGTATATACAGGGAGGGATGTGGGAATGTGGGTATATACAGGGAGGGATGCGGGGATATACAGGGAGGGATATTGGGATATACTGTGGGAATGTGGGTATATACAGGGAGGGATGTTGGGATATACGGGGGGATGTGGGGATATACAGGGAGGGATGTGTGAATATACAGGGAGGGATGTTGGGATATACAGGGAGGGATATTGGGATATACTCTGGGAATGTGGGTATATACCTGGAGGGATGTTGGGATATACAGGGAGGGATGTGGGGATATACGGGGGGGATGTGGGGATATACGGGGGGGATGTGGGGATATACAGGGAGGGATGTGGGGATATACAGGGGGGATGTGGGGGAAATACAGGGAGGGATGTGGGGATATACAGGGAGGGATGTTGGGATGTGGGGATATACAGGGGGGATGTGGGTATATACAGGGAGGGATGTGGGAATGTGGGGATATACAGGGAGTGATGTGGGGATACACAGGGGGGATGTGGGGATATACAGTAGGAATGTGGGGATATACAGGGAGAGTTATTGGGATATACTGTGGGAATGTGGGTATATACAGGGAGGGATGTGGGGATATACCTGGAGGGATGTTGGGATATACGGGGTGGGATGTGGGGATATACAGGGAGGGAAGTGGGGATATACGGGGGGATGTGGGGATATAAAGGGAGGGCTGTGGGGATATACAGGGGGGGCTGTGGGGAAATATGGGGGGGATGTGGGGATATACAGGGGGGATGTGGGGATATACAGGGAGGGCTGTGGGGATATACAGGGAGGGATGTGGGGATATACAGGGAGGGATGTGGGGATATACAAGGAGGGATGTGGGGATATACAGGGGGATGTGGGGATATCCAGGGAGGGATGTTGGGATGTGGGGATATACAGGGGGGATGTGGGGATATACAGGGAGGGATGTGGAGATATACAGGGAGGATTTGGGGATATACAGGGAGGGATATTGGGATATACTGTGGGAATGTGGGTATATACAGGGAGGGATGTGGGGATATACCTGGAGGGATGTTGGGATATACGGGGGGGATGTGGGGATATACAGGGAGGGATGTTGGGATGTGGGGATATACAGGGAGGGATGCGGGGATATACAGGGAGGGCTGTGGGGAAATATGGGGGGAATGTGGGGATATACTGGGGGGATGTGGGGATATACAGGGAGGGCTGTGGGGATATACAGGGAGGGATGTGGGGATATACAGGGAGGGATGTGGGGATATACAAGGAGGGATGTGGGGATATACTGGGGGGATGTGGGGATATCCAGGGAGGGATGTTGGGATGTGGGGATATACAGGGGGGATGTGGGTATATACAGGGAGGGATGTGGGAATGTGAGGATATACAGGGAGTGATGTGGGGATACACAGGGGGGATGTGGGGATATACAGTAGGAATGTGGGGATATACAGGGAGAGTTATTGGGATATACTGTGGGAATGTGGGTATATACAGGGAGGGATGTGGGGATATACCTGGAGGGATGTTGGGATATACGGGGTGGGATGTGGGGATATACAGGGAGGGAAGTGGGGATATACGGGGGGATGTGGGGATATAAAGGGAGGGCTGTGGGGATATACAGGGAGGGCTGTGGGGAAATATGGGGGGATGTGGGGATATACAGGGGGGATGTGGGGATATACAGGGAGGGCTGTGGGGATATACAGGGAGGGATGTGGGGATATACAGGGAGGGATGTGGGGATATACAAGGAGGGATGTGGGGATATACAGGGGGATGTGGGGATATCCAGGGAGGGATGTTGGGATGTGGGGATATACAGGGGGGATGTGGGGATATACAGGGAGGGATGTGGAGATATACAGGGAGGATTTGGGGATATACAGGGAGGGATATTGGGATATACTGTGGGAATGTGGGTATATACAGGGAGGGATGTGGGGATATACCTGGAGGGATGTTGGGATATACGGGGGGGATGTGGGGATATACAGGGAGGGATGTTGGGATGTGGGGATATACAGGGAGGGATGCGGGGATATACAGGGAGGGCTGTGGGGAAATATGGGGGGAATGTGGGGATATACTGGGGGGATGTGGGGATATACAGGGAGGGCTGTGGGGATATACAGGGAGGGATGTGGGGATATACAGGGAGGGATGTGGGGATATACAAGGAGGGATGTGGGGATATACAAGGGGGATGTGGGGATATCCAGGGAGGGATGTTGGGATGTGGGGATATACAGGGGGGATGTGGGGATATACAGGGAGGGATGTTGGGATGTGGGGATATACAGGGAGGGATGTGGAGATATACAGGGGGGATTTGGGGATATACAGGGAGGGATATTGGGATATACTGTGGGAATGTGGGTATATACCTGGAGGGATGTTGGGATATACAGGGGGGATGTGGGGATATACAGGTAGGGATGTGGGGATATACGGTTTGGATGTGGGGATATACAGGGAGGGATGTGGGGATATACAGGGAGGGATGTTGGGATGTGGGGATATACAGGGGGGATGTGGGGATATACAGGGAGGGATGTGGGGATATACAGGGAGGGATGTGGGGATATACAGGGAGGGATGTGGGGATGAGGGATATACAGAAAGGGATGTGGGGATGTGGGGATATACCGGGGGGGATGTGTGGATATAGAGGGAGGGATGTTGGGATATAGAGGGAGGGATGTTGGGACATACAGGGGGGATGTGGGGATATACAGGGAGGGATGTTGGGATATATAGGGGGGATGTGGGGATGTGGGGATATACCGGGGGGGATGTGTGGATATAGAGGGAGGGATGTTGGGATATACAGGGGGGATGTGGGGATATACAGGGAGGGATGTTGGGATATATAGGGGGATGTGGGGATATATAGGGGGATGTGGGGATATACAGGGAGCGATGTGGGGATATACAGGGAGGGATGTTGGGATATACAGGGGGGATGTGGGGATATACCTGGAGGGATGTTGGGATATACGGGGGGGTGTGGGGATAAACAGTGAGGGATGTGGGGATATACAGGGAGGGATGTTGGGATATACAGTGGGACTGTTGGGATATACAGGGAGGGATGTTCGGATATACAGGGGGGATGTGGGGATATACAGGGAGCAATGTGGGGATATACAGGGGGCGTGTGGGGATATACAGGGAGGGATGTGGGGATATACAGGGAGGGATGTAGGGATATACAGAGGGGATGTCGGGATATATAGATGGGATGTTGGGATGTGGGGATGTTGGGATATACGGGGGGATGTGGGGATATACAGGGAGGGATGTTGGGATGTGGGGATGTTGGGATATACGGGGGGATGTGGGGATATACAGGGAGGGATGTGGGGATATACAGGGGGGATGTGGGGATATACAGGGAGGGATGTTGGGATATACAGGGAGGGATGTTGGGATATACATGGAGGGATGTGGGGATACACAGGAAGCGATGTTGGGAAATACAGGAATGGATGTTGGGATGTGGGGATATACAGGGGGGATGTAGGGATATACAGGGAGGGATGTGGGGATATACAGGGAGGGATGTGGGGATATACAGGGAGGGATGTGGTGATATACAGGGGGGATGTGGGGATATACAGGGAGGGATGTGGGGATATACAGGGAGGGATGTGGGGATATACAGGGAGGGATATTGGGATATACTGTGGGAATGTGGGTATATACAGGGAGGGATGTGAGGATATATCTGGAGGGATGTTGGGATATACAGGGGGATGTGGGGATATACAGGGAGGGATGTTGGGATGTGGGGATATACAGGGGGGATATGGGGAAATACAAGGAGGGATGTGGGGATGTGGGGATATACAGGGAGGGAAGTTGGGATGTGGGGATATACAGGGGGGATATGGGGAAATACAGGGAGGGATGTGGGGATGTGGGGATATACAGGGAGGGATGTGGGGATGAGGGGATATACAGAGAGGGATTTGGGGATCTAGGGATATACCAGCAGGGATGTTGGGATATACAGGGGGGATGTGGGGATATACAGTGGGAATGTGGGGATATACAGGGAGGGATGTGGGGATATACAGGGAGGGATATTGGGATATACTGTGGGAATGTGGGTATATACAGGGACGGACGTGAGGATATATCTGGACGGATGTTGGGATATACAGGGGGATGTGGGGATATACAGGGAAGGATGTGGGGATAAACAGGGAGGGATGTTGGGATGTAGGGATATACAGGGGGGATGTGGGATATACAGGGACGGATGTTGGGATATACATGGAGGGATGTGGGGATATACAGGAAGGGATGTTGGGATATATGATGGGGGATGTTGTGATGTGGGAATATACAGGGAGGGATGTGGGAATATACGGGGGGATGTGGGGATATACAGGGAGGGATTTTGGGATATACGATGGGGGATGTTGGGATATACAGGAAGGGATGTGGGGATATACAGGAAGGGATGTGGGGATGTACAGGAAGGGATATGGGGATCTACAGGAAGGGATGTGGGGATATACAGGAAGGGATGTGGGGATATACAGGAAAGGATGTGGGAATATACAGGAAGGAATGTGGGGATATACAGGAAGGGATATGGGGATATACAGGAAGGGATGTAGGGATATACATGAAGGGATGTGAGGATATACGGGGGGGGGGGGGGGGTAAACAGGGAGGGATGTGGGGATATACAGGGAGGGATGTTGGGATGTGGGGATATACAGGAGGGATGTGGGGATATACGGTGGGAATGTGGGGATATACAGGAAGGGATGTGTGGATATACAGGGGGATGTTGGGATGTGGGGATATACAGGGAGGGATGTGGGGATATATGGGGGGAATGTGGGGATATACGGGGGGGATGTGGGGATATACAGGGGGATTTGGGGATATACGGGGGGGATGTGGGGATATACATGGAGGGATGTTGGGATGTGGGGATGTTTGGATATACGGGGTGGATGTGGGGATTTACATGGAGGGATGTTGGGATGTGGGGATGTTGGGATATACGGGGGGATGTGGGGATATACAGGGAGGGATGTTGGGATATACAGGGAGGGATGTGGGGATATACAGGGAGGGATGTGGGGATATACAGGGAGGGATGTGGGGATATACAGGGGGGATGTGGGGATATACAGGAAGCGATGTTTGGAAATACAGGAATGGATGTTGGGATATATGATGGGGGATGTTGGGATGTGGGGATATACAGGGGGGATGTGGGGATATCCAGGGAGGGATGTTGGGATGTTTGGATATACAGGGAGGGATGTGGGGATATACAGGGGGGATTTGGGGATATACAGGGAGGGATGTGGGGATGTGGGGATATACAGTGAGGGATGGGGGATATACAGGGGGGATGTGGGGATATACAGGGGGGATGTGGGGATATACAGGGAGGGATGTGGGGATATACCTGGAGGGATGTTGGGATATACAGGGGGGATGTGGGGATATACAGGGAGGGATGTGGGGATATACAGGGAGGGAAGTTGGGATGTGGGGATATACAGGGGGGATGTGGGTATATACAGGGAGGGATGTGGGAATGTGGGTATATACAGGGAGGGATGTGGGGATGTGGGGATATACAGGGAGTGATGTGGGGATACACAGGGGGGATGTGGGGATATGCCGTGGGAATGTGGGGATATACAGGTGGGATGTGGGTATATACAGGAAGGGATGTGGGGATATACAGGGAGGGATGCGGGGATATACAGGGAGGGATATTGGGATATACTGTGGGAATGTGGGTATATACAGGGAGGGATGTTGGGATATACGGGGGGATGTGAGGATATACAGGGAGGGATGTGTGGATATACAGGGAGTGATGTTGGGATATACAGGGAGGGATATTGGGATATACTCTGGGAATGTGGGTATATACCTGGAGGGATGTTGGGATATACAGGGAGGGATGTGGGGATATACGGGGGGATGTGGGGATATACGGGGGGGATGTGGGGATATACAGGGAGGGATGTGGGGATATACAGGGGGGATGTGGGGGAAATACAGGGAGGGATGTGGGGATATACAGGGAGGGATGTTGGGATTTGGGGATATACAGGGGGGATGTGGGTATATACAGGGAGGGATGTGGGAATGTGGGGATATACAGGGAGTGATGTGGGGATACACAGGGGGGATGTGGGGATATACAGTAGGAATGTGGGGATATACAGGGAGAGTTATTGGGATATACTGTGGGAATGTGGGTATATACAGGGAGGGATGTGGGGATATACCTGGAGGGATGTTGGGATATACGGGGTGGGATGTGGGGATATACAGGGAGGGAAGTGGGGATATACGGGGGGATGTGGGGATATAAAGGGAGGGCTGTGGGGATATACAGGGAGGGCTGTGGGGAAATATGGGGGGAATGTGGGGATATACAGGGGGGATGTGGGGATATACAGGGAGGGATGCTGTGATATACGTGGAGGGATGTGGGGATATACAGGGAGGGATGTGGGGATATACAAGGAGGGATGTGGGGATATACAGGGGGATGTGGGGATATCCAGGGAGGGATGTTGGGATGTGGGGATATACAGGGGGATGTGGGGATATACAGGGAGGGATGTGGGGATATACAGGAAGGGATGTGGGGATATACAGGAAAGGGTGTGGGTATATACAGGAAGGAATGTGGGGATATACAGGGAGGGATGTGGGGATATACCTGGAGGGATGTTGGGATATACGGGGGGGGATGTGGGTATATACAGGGAGGGATGTTGGGATGTGGGGATATACAGGGAGGGATGCGGGGATATACAGGGAGGGCTGTGGGGAAATATGGGGGGAATGTGGGGATATACAGGGGGGATGTGGGGATATACAGGGAGGGCTGTGGGGATATACAGGGAGGGATGTGGGGATATACAGGGAGGGATGTGGGGATATACAGGGAGGGATGTGGGGATATACAGGGGGGATGTGGGGATATCCAGGGAGGGATGTTGGGATGTGGGGATATACAGGGGGGATGTGGGGATATACAGGGAGGGATGTTGGGATGTGGGGATATACAGGGAGGGATGTGGAGATATACAGGGGGGATTTGGGGATATACAGGGAGGGATATTGGGATATACTGTGGGAATGTGGGTATATACCTGGAGGGATGTTGGGATATACAGGGGGGATGTGGGGATATACAGGTAGGGATGTGGGGATATACGGGGGGGATGTGGGGATATACAGGGAGGGATGTGGGGATATACAGGGAGGGATGTGGGGATATACAGGGGGGATGTGGGGATATACAGGGAGGGATGTGGGGATATACAGGGAGGGATGTGGGGATATACAGGGAGGGATGTGGGGATGAGGGATATACAGAAAGGGATGTGGGGATGTGGGGATATACCGGGGGGGATGTGTGGATATAGAGGGAGGGATGTTGGGATTTACAGGGGATGTGGGGATATACAGTGGGAATGTGGGGATATACAGGGAGGGATGTTAGGATATACAGGGGGGATGTGGGGATATACAGTGGGAATATGGGAATATACAGTGAGAATGTGAGGCTATACAGTGGGAATGTGGGGATAGACAGGGAGGGATGTTGAGATATACAGGGGGGATGTGGGGATATACAGGGGGCGTGTGGGGATATACAGGGAGGAATGTGGGGATATACAGGGAGCGATGTGGGGATATACAGGGAGGGATGTTGGGATATACAGGGGGGATGTGGGGATATATGGTGGGAATGTGGGGATATATGAGGGGGATGTGGGGATATACATGGAGGGCTGTGGGGATATACAGGAGGGATGTTGGGATATACAGGGAGGGATGTGGGGATATACAGGAAGGGATGTGGGGATGTACAGGAAGGGATATGGGGATCTACAGGAAGGGATGTGGGGATATACAGGGAGGGATGTGGGGATATACAGGGGGGATTTGGGGAGATACAGGGAGGGCTGTGGGGATATACAGGGAGGGATTTGGGGATATACAGGGAGGGAGTTGGGATATACATGGAGGGATGTGGGGATATACAGGAAGGGATGTTGGGATATACAGGAAGGGATGTGAGGATATACAGGAATGGAAGTGGGGATGTACAGGAAGGGATGTGGGGATGTACAGGAAGGGATGTGGGGATATACGGTGGGAATGTGGGGATATACAGGAAGGGATGATGGGATATACGGTGGGAATGTGGGGATATACAGGGAGGGATGTTGGGATGTGGGGATATACATGGTGGATGTGGGGATATACAGGAGGGATGTGGGGATATACAGGGAGGGATTTTGGGATATACGGGGGGGATGTGTGGATATACATGGAGGGATGTTGGGATGTGGGGATGTTGGGATATACGGGGGGGATGTGGGGATTTACATGGAGGGATGTTGGGATGTGGGGATGTTGGGATATACGGGGGGATGTGGGGATATACAGGGAGGGATGTTGGGATATGCATGGAGGTATGTGTGGAAATACAGGAAGGGATGTTGGGATATACAGGGAGGGATGTTGGGATATACATGGAGGGATGTGGGGATACACAGGAAGCGATGTTGGGAAATACAGGAATGGATGTTGGGATATATGATGGGGGATGTTGGGATGTGGGAATATACGGGGGGAATGTGGGGATATACAGGGAGGGATGCTGTGATATACGTGGAGGGATGTGGGGATATACAGGAAGGGATGTTGGGATATATTATTGGGGATGTTGTGATGTGGGAATATACATGGAGGGATGTGGGAATTTTCAAGGAGGGAAGTGGGAATATACGGGGGGATGTGGGGATATACAGGGAGGGATGTTGGGATATACGATGGGGGATGTTGGGATATACAGGAAGGGATGTGGGGATATACAGGAAGGGATGTGGGGATGTACAGGAAGGGATATGAGGATACATAGGAAGGGATGTGGGGGATATACAGGAAAGGGTGTGGGTATATACAGGAAGGAATGTGGGGATATACAGGGAGGGTTGTGGGGATATACATGGAGGGATGTGGGGAAATACAGGAAGGGATGTTGGGATATACAGGGAGGGATGTTGGGATATGCATGGAGGGAAGTGAGGATATACAGAAAGGGATGTGGGTATATACAGGAAGGGATGTGGGGATATACAGGAAGTGGTGTTGGTATATACATGGAGGGATGTGGGGATATACAGGAAGGGATGTTGGGATACACAGGAACGGATGTTGGGATATACAGGAAGGGATGCTGGGATATACATGGAGGGATGTGGGGATATACAGGAAGGGATGTTGGGATATACAGGAAGGGATGTGAGGATATACAGGAAGGGATGTGGGGATATACAGGAAGGGATGTTGGGATATACAGGGAGGGATGTTGGGATATACATGGAGGGAAGTGGGGATATACAGGAAGGGATGTTGGAATATATGATGTGGGATGTTGGGATGTGGGAATATACAGGGAGGGATGTGGGAATTTTCAGGGAGGGATGTGGGAATATACGGGGGGAATATTACAGGGACGGATGTTGGGATATACGTGGAAGGATGTGGTGATATACAGGAAGGGATGTTGGGATATATGATGGGGGATTTTGGGATGTGGGAATATACAGGGAGGGATGTGGGAATTTTCAGGGAGGGTCCTGGGAATATACAGGGGGGATGTGGGATATACAGGGACGGATGTTGGGATATACATGGAGGGATGTGGGGATATACAGGAAGGGATGTTGGGATATATGATGGGGGATGTTGTGATGTGGGAATATACAGGGAGGGATGTGGGAATATACGGGGGGATGTGGGGATATACAGGGAGGGATTTTGGGATATACGATGGGGGATGTTGGGATATACAGGAAGGGATGTGGGGATATACAGGAAGGGATGTGGGGATGTACAGGAAGGGATATGGGGATCTACAGGAAGGGATGTGGGGATATACAGGAAGGGATGTGGGGATATACAGGAAAGGATGTGGGAATATACAGGAAGGAATGTGGGGATATACAGGAAGGGATATGGGGATATACAGGAAGGGATGTAGGGATATACATGAAGGGATGTGAGGATATACAGGAAGGGATCTGGGAATATACAGGAAGGGATGTGAGGATATACAGGAATGGAAGTGGGGATGTACAGGAAGGGATGTGGGGATGTACAGGAAGGGATGTGGGGATATACGGTGGGAATGTGGGGATATACAGGAAGGGATGATGGGATATACGGTGGGAATGTGGGGATATACAGGGAGGGATGTTGGGATGTGGGGATATACATGGTGGATGTGGGGATATACAGGAGGGGTGTGGGGATATACAGGTAGTGATTTGGGGATATACGGGGGGGATGTGTGGATATACATGGAGGGATGTTGGGATGTGGGGATGTTGGGATATACGGGGGGGATGTGGGGATTTACATGGAGGGATGTTGGGATGTGGGGATGTTGGGATATACGGGGGGATGTGGGGATATACAGGGAGGGATGTTGGGATATGCATGGAGGTATGTGTGGAAATACAGGAAGGGATGTTGGGATATACAGGGAGGGATGTTGGGATATACATGGAGGGATGTGGGGATATACAGGAAGCGATGTTTGGAAATACAGGAATGGATGTTGGGATATATGATGGGGGATGTTGGGATGTGGGAATATACGGGGGGAATGTGGGGATATACAGGGAGGGATGCGGTGATATACGTGGAGGGATGTGGGGATATACAGGAAGGGATGTTGGGATATATGATGGGGGATTTTGGGATGTGGGAATATACAGGGAGGGATGTGGGAATTTTCAGGGAGGGTCCTGGGAATATACAGGGGGGATGTGGGGATATACAGGGACGGATGTTGGGATATACATGGAGGGATGTGGGGATATACAGGAAGGGATGTTGGGATATATGATGGGGGATGTTGTGATGTGGGAATATACAGGGAGGGATGTGGGAATATACGGGGGGATGTGGGGATATACAGGGAGGGATTTTGGGATATACGATGGGGGATGTTGGGATATACAGGAAGGGATGTGGGGATATACAGGAAGGGATGTGGGGATGTACAGGAAGGGATATGGGGATCTACAGGAAGGGATGTGGGGATATACAGGAAGGGATGTGGGGATATACAGGAAAGGATGTGGGAATATACAGGAAGGAATGTGGGGATATACAGGAAGGGATATGGGGATATACAGGAAGGGATGTGGGGATATACATGAAGGGATGTGAGGATATACAGGAAGGGATCTGGGAATATACAGGAAGGGATGTGAGGATATACAGGAATGGAAGTGGGGATGTACAGGAAGGGATGTGGGGATGTACAGGAAGGGATGTGGGGATATACGGTGGGAATGTGGGGATATACAGGAAGGGATGATGGGATATACGGTGGGAATGTGGGGATATACAGGGAGGGATGTTGGGATGTGGGGATATACATGGTGGATGTGGGGATATACAGGAGGGATGTGGGGATATACAGGGAGGGATTTGGGGATATACGGGGGGGATGTGTGGATATACATGGAGGGATGTTGGGATGTGGGGATGTTGGGATATACGGGGGGGATGTGGGGATTTACATGGAGGGATGTTGGGATGTGGGGATGATGGGATATACGGGGGGATGTGGGGATATACAGGGAGGGATGTTGGGATATGCATGGAGGTATGTGTGGAAATACAGGAAGGGATGTTGGGATATACAGGGAGGGATTTTGGGATATACATGGAGGGATGTGGGGATATACAGGAAGCGATGTTGGGAAATACAGGAATGGATGTTGGGATATATGATGGGGGATGTTGGGATGTGGGAATATACGGGGGGAATGTGGGGATATACAGGGAGGGATGCTGTGATATACGTGGAGGGATGTGGGGATATACAGGAAGGGATGTTGGGATATATTATGGGGGATGTTGTGATGTGGGAATATACAGGGAGGGATGTGGGAATTTTCAGGGAGGGATTTGGGAATATACAGGGGGATGTGGGGATATACAGGAAGGGATGTGGGGATATACAGGAAGGGATGTGGGGATATACAGGAAAGGGTGTGGGTATATACAGGAAGGAATGTGGGGATATACAGGGAGGGATGTTGGGATGTGGGAATATACAGGGGGGATGTGGGGATATACATGGAGGGATGTTGGGATATACGGTAGGAATGTTGGGATGTGGGAATATACGGGGGGAATGTGGGGATATACAGGGAGGGATGCTGTGATATACGTGGAGGGATGTGGGGATATACAGGAAGGGATGTTGGGATATATTATGGGGGATGTTGTGATGTGGGAATATACAGGGAGGGATGTGGGAATTTTCAGGGAGGGATTTGGGAATATACAGGGGGATGTGGGGATATACAGGAAGGGATGTGGGGATATACAGGAAGGGATGTGGGGATATACAGGAAAGGGTGTGGGTATATACAGGAAGGAATGTGGGGATATACAGGGAGGGATGTTGGGATGTGGGAATATACAGGGGGGATGTGGGGATATACATGGAGGGATGTTGGGATATACGGTAGGAATGTGGGGATATACAGGAAGGATATTGGGATGTGGGAATATACGGGGGGATGTGGGGATATATATGGAGGGATGTTGGGATATACGGGGGGATGTGGGGATATACATGGAGGGATGTTGGGATGTGGGGATGTTTTGGATATACGGGGGGGATGTGGGGATATACAGGGAGGGATGCTGTGATATACGTGGAGGGATGTGGGGATATACAGGAAGGGATGTTGGGATATATTATGGGGGATGTTGTGATGTGGGAATATACAGGGAGGGATGTGGGAATTTTCAGGGAGGGATTTGGGAATATACAGGGGGATGTGGGGATATACAGGAAGGGATGTGGGGATATACAGGAAGGGATGTGGGGATATACAGGAAAGGGTGTGGGTATATACAGGAAGGAATGTGGGGATATACAGGGAGGGATGTTGGGATGTGGGAATATACAGGGGGGATGTGGGGATATACATGGAGCGATGTTGGGATATACGGTAGGAATGTTGGGATGTGGGAATATACGGGGGGAATGTGGGGATATACAGGGAGGGATGCTGTGATATACGTGGAGGGATGTGGGGATATACAGGAAGGGATGTTGGGATATATTATGGGGGATGTTGTGATGTGGGAATATACAGGGAGGGATGTGGGAATTTTCAGGGAGGGATTTGGGAATATACAGGGGGATGTGGGGATATACAGGAAGGGATGTGGGGATATACAGGAAGGGATGTGGGGATATACAGGAAAGGGTGTGGGTATATACAGGAAGGAATGTGGGGATATACAGGGAGGGATGTTGGGATGTGGGAATATACAGGGGGGATGTGGGGATATACATGGAGGGATGTTGGGATATACGGTAGGAATGTGGGGATATACAGGAAGGATGTTGGGATGTGGGAATATACGGGGGGATGTGGGGATATATATGGAGGGATATTGGGATATACGGGGGGATGTGGGGATATACATGGAGGGATGTTGGGATGTGGGGATGTTTTGGATATACGGGGGGGATGTGGGGATATACAGGGAGGGTTGTGGGGATATACGGGGGGATGTGGGGATATACAGGGAGGGATGTTGGGATATGCATGGAGGGATGTGGGGATATACAGGAAGGGATGTGGGGATATACAGGAAGGGGTGTTGGGATACACATCGAGGGATGTGGGGATATACAGGAAGGGATATGGGGATATACAGGAAGGGATGTGGGGATATACAGGAAGGGATGTGGGGATATACAGGAAGGGATGTGGGAATATACACGAAGGGATGTGGGAATATACAGGAATGGATGTGGGGATATACAGGGGGATGTGGGGATATCCAGGGAGGGATGTTGGGATGTGGGGATATACAGGGGGGATGTGGGGATATACAGGGAGGGATGTGGAGATATACAGGGGGGATTTGGGGATATACAGGGAGGGATATTGGGATATACTGTGGGAATGTGGGTATATACAGGGAGGGATGTGGGGATATACCTGGAGGGATGTTGGGATATACGGGGGGGATGTGGGGATATACAGGGAGGGATGTTGGGATGTGGGGATATACAGGGAGGGATGCGGGGATATACAGGGAGGGCTGTGGGGAAATATGGGGGGAATGTGGGGATATACAGGGGGGATGTGGGGATATACAGGGAGGGCTGTGGGGATATACAGGGAGGGATGTGGGGATATACAGGGAGGGATGTGGGGATATACAAGGAGGGATGTGGGGATATACAAGGGGGATGTGGGGATATCCAGGGAGGGATGTTGGGATGTGGGGATATACAGGGGGGATGTGGGGATATACAGGGAGGGATGTTGGGATGTGGGGATATACAGGGAGGGATGTGGAGATATACAGGGGGGATTTGGGGATATACAGGGAGGGATATTGGGATATACTGTGGGAATGTGGGTATATACCTGGAGGGATGTTGGGATATACAGGGGGGATGTGGGGATATACAGGTAGGGATGTGGGGATATACGGGGGGGATGTGGGGATATACAGGGAGGGATGTGGGGATATACAGGGAGGGATGTTGGGATGTGGGGATATACAGGGGGGATGTGGGGATATACAGGGAGGGATGTGGGGATATACAGGGAGGGATGTGGGGATATACAGGGAGGGATGTGGGGATGAGGGATATACAGAAAGGGATGTGGGGATGTGGGGATATACCGGGGGGGATGTGTGGATATAGAGGGAGGGATGTTGGGATTTACAGGGGATGTGGGGATATACAGTGGGAATGTGGGGATATACAGGGAGGGATGTTAGGATATACAGGGGGGATGTGGGGATATACAGTGGGAATATGGGAATATACAGTGAGAATGTGAGGCTATACAGTGGGAATGTGGGGATAGACAGGGAGGGATGTTGAGATATACAGGGGGGATGTGGGGATATACAGGGGGCGTGTGGGGATATACAGGGAGGAATGTGGGGATATACAGGGAGCGATGTGGGGATATACAGGGAGGGATGTTGGGATATACAGGGGGGATGTGGGGATATATGGTGGGAATGTGGGGATATACGAGGGGGATGTGGGGATATACATGGAGGGCTGTGGGGATATACAGGAGGGATGTTTGGATATACAGGGAGGGATGTGGGGATATACGGGGGGATGTGGGGATATCCAGGGAGGGATGTTGGGATGTGGGGATATACAGGGGGGATGTGGGGATATACAGGGAGGGATGTGGGGATATACAGGGGGGATTTGGGGAGATACAGGGAGGGCTGTGGGGATATACAGGGAGGGATTTGGGGATATACAGGGAGGGAGTTGGGATATACATGGAGGGATGTGGGGATATACAGGAAGGGATGTTGGGATATACAGGAAGGGATGTGAGGATATACAGGAATGGAAGTGGGGATGTACAGGAAGGGATGTGGGGATGTACAGGAAGGGATGTGGGGATATACGGTGGGAATGTGGGGATATACAGGAAGGGATGATGGGATATACGATGGGAATGTGGGGATATACAGGGAGGGATGTTGGGATGTGGGGATATACATGGTGGATGTGGGGATATACATGGAGGGATGTTGGGATGTGGGGATATACAGGAGGGATGTGGGGATATACAGGGAGGGATTTTGGGATATACGGGGGGGATGTGTGGATATACATGGAGGGATGTTGGGATGTGGGGATGTTGGGATATACGGGGGGATGTGGGGATTTACATGGAGGGATGTTGGGATGTGGGGATGTTGGGATATACGGGGGGATGTGGGGATATACAGGGAGGGATGTTGGGATATGCATGGAGGTATGTGTGGAAATACAGGAAGGGATGTTGGGATATACAGGGAGGGATGTTGGGATATACATGGAGGGATGTGGGGATACACAGGAAGCGATGTTGGGAAATACAGGAATGGATGTTGGGATATATGATGGGGGATGTTGGGATGTGGGAATATACGGGGGGAATGTGGGGATATACAGGGAGGGATGCTGTGATATACGTGGAGGGATGTGGGGATATACAGGAAGGGATGTTGGGATATATTATTGGGGATGTTGTGATGTGGGAATATACATGGAGGGATGTGGGAATTTTCAAGGAGGGAAGTGGGAATATACGGGGGTATGTGGGGATATACAGGGAGGGATGTTGGGATATACGATGGGGGATGTTGGGATATACAGGAAGGGATGTGGGGATATACAGGAAGGGATGTGGGGATGTACAGGAAGGGATGTGGGTATATACAGGAAGGGATGTGGGGATATACAGGAAGTGGTGTTGGTATATACATGGAGGGATGTGGGGATATACAGGAAGGGATGTTGGGATACACAGGAACGGATGTTGGGATATACAGGAAGGGATGCTGGGATATACATGGAGGGATGTGGGGATATACAGGAAGGGATGTTGGAATATATGATGTGGGATGTTGGGATGTGGGAATATACAGGGAGGGATGTGGGAATTTTCAGGGAGGGATGTGGGAATATACGGGGGGAATGTTACAGGGACGGATGTTGGGATATACGTGGAAGGATGTGGTGATATACAGGAAGGGATGTTGGGATATATGATGGGGGATTTTGGGATGTGGGAATATACAGGGAGGGATGTGGGAATTTTCAGGGAGGGTCCTGGGAATATACAGGGGGGATGTGGGATATACAGGGACGGATGTTGGGATATACATGGAGGGATGTGGGGATATACAGGAAGGGATGTTGGGATATATGATGGGGGATGTTGTGATGTGGGAATATACAGGGAGGGATGTGGGAATATACGGGGGGATGTGGGGATATACAGGGAGGGATTTTGGGATATACGATGGGGGATGTTGGGATATACAGGAAGGGATGTGGGGATATACAGGAAGGGATGTGGGGATGTACAGGAAGGGATATGGGGATCTACAGGAAGGGATGTGGGGATATACAGGAAGGGATGTGGGGATATACAGGAAAGGATGTGGGAATATACAGGAAGGAATGTGGGGATATACAGGAAGGGATATGGGGATATACAGGAAGGGATGTAGGGATATACATGAAGGGATGTGAGGATATACAGGAAGGGATCTGGGAATATACAGGAAGGGATGTGAGGATATACAGGAATGGAAGTGGGGATGTACAGGAAGGGATGTGGGGATGTACAGGAAGGGATGTGGGGATATACGGTGGGAATGTGGGGATATACAGGAAGGGATGATGGGATATACGGTGGGAATGTGGGGATATACAGGGAGGGATGTTGGGATGTGGGGATATACATGGTGGATGTGGGGATATACAGGAGGGGTGTGGGGATATACAGGTAGTGATTTGGGGATATACGGGGGGGATGTGTGGATATACATGGAGGGATGTTGGGATGTGGGGATGTTGGGATATACGGGGGGGATGTGGGGATTTACATGGAGGGATGTTGGGATGTGGGGATGTTGGGATATACGGGGGGATGTGGGGATATACAGGGAGGGATGTTGGGATATGCATGGAGGTATGTGTGGAAATACAGGAAGGGATGTTGGGATATACAGGGAGGGATGTTGGGATATACATGGAGGGATGTGGGGATATACAGGAAGCGATGTTTGGAAATACAGGAATGGATGTTGGGATATATGATGGGGGATGTTGGGATGTGGGAATATACGGGGGGAATGTGGGGATATACAGGGAGGGATGCGGTGATATACGTGGAGGGATGTGGGGATATACAGGAAGGGATGTTGGGATATATGATGGGGGATTTTGGGATGTGGGAATATACAGGGAGGGATGTGGGAATTTTCAGGGAGGGTCCTGGGAATATACAGGGGGGATGTGGGGATATACAGGGACGGATGTTGGGATATACATGGAGGGATGTGGGGATATACAGGAAGGGATGTTGGGATATATGATGGGGGATGTTGTGATGTGGGAATATACAGGGAGGGATGTGGGAATATACGGGGGGATGTGGGGATATACAGGGAGGGATTTTGGGATATACGATGGGGGATGTTGGGATATACAGGAAGGGATGTGGGGATATACAGGAAGGGATGTGGGGATGTACAGGAAGGGATATGGGGATCTACAGGAAGGGATGTGGGGATATACAGGAAGGGATGTGGGGATATACAGGAAAGGATGTGGGAATATACAGGAAGGAATGTGGGGATATACAGGAAGGGATATGGGGATATACAGGAAGGGATGTGGGGATATACATGAAGGGATGTGAGGATATACAGGAAGGGATCTGGGAATATACAGGAAGGGATGTGAGGATATACAGGAATGGAAGTGGGGATGTACAGGAAGGGATGTGGGGATGTACAGGAAGGGATGTGGGGATATACGGTGGGAATGTGGGGATATACAGGAAGGGATGATGGGATATACGGTGGGAATGTGGGGATATACAGGGAGGGATGTTGGGATGTGGGGATATACATGGTGGATGTGGGGATATACAGGAGGGATGTGGGGATATACAGGGAGGGATTTGGGGATATACGGGGGGGATGTGTGGATATACATGGAGGGATGTTGGGATGTGGGGATGTTGGGATATACGGGGGGGATGTGGGGATTTACATGGAGGGATGTTGGGATGTGGGGATGTTGGGATATACGGGGGGATGTGGGGATATACAGGGAGGGATGTTGGGATATGCATGGAGGTATGTGTGGAAATACAGGAAGGGATGTTGGGATATACAGGGAGGGATTTTGGGATATACATGGAGGGATGTGGGGATATACAGGAAGCGATGTTGGGAAATACAGGAATGGATGTTGGGATATATGATGGGGGATGTTGGGATGTGGGAATATACGGGGGGAATGTGGGGATATACAGGGAGGGATGCTGTGATATACGTGGAGGGATGTGGGGATATACAGGAAGGGATGTTGGGATATATTATGGGGGATGTTGTGATGTGGGAATATACAGGGAGGGATGTGGGAATTTTCAGGGAGGGATTTGGGAATATACAGGGGGATGTGGGGATATACAGGAAGGGATGTGGGGATATACAGGAAGGGATGTGGGGATATACAGGAAAGGGTGTGGGTATATACAGGAAGGAATGTGGGGATATACAGGGAGGGATGTTGGGATGTGGGAATATACAGGGGGGATGTGGGGATATACATGGAGGGATGTTGGGATATACGGTAGGAATGTTGGGATGTGGGAATATACGGGGGGAATGTGGGGATATACAGGGAGGGATGTTGGGATATACATGGAGGGATGTGGGGATACACAGGAAGCGATGTTGGGAAATACAGGAATGGATGTTGGGATATATGATGGGGGATGTTGGGATGTGGGAATATACGGGGGGAATGTGGGGATATACAGGGAGGGATGCTGTGATATACGTGGAGGGATGTGGGGATATACAGGAAGGGATGTTGGGATATATTATTGGGGATGTTGTGATGTGGGAATATACATGGAGGGATGTGGGAATTTTCAAGGAGGGAAGTGGGAATATACGGGGGTATGTGGGGATATACAGGGAGGGATGTTGGGATATACGATGGGGGATGTTGGGATATACAGGAAGGGATGTGGGGATATACAGGAAGGGATGTGGGGATGTACAGGAAGGGATGTGGGTATATACAGGAAGGGATGTGGGGATATACAGGAAGTGGTGTTGGTATATACATGGAGGGATGTGGGGATATACAGGAAGGGATGTTGGGATACACAGGAACGGATGTTGGGATATACAGGAAGGGATGCTGGGATATACATGGAGGGATGTGGGGATATACAGGAAGGGATGTTGGAATATATGATGTGGGATGTTGGGATGTGGGAATATACAGGGAGGGATGTGGGAATTTTCAGGGAGGGATGTGGGAATATACGGGGGGAATGTTACAGGGACGGATGTTGGGATATACGTGGAAGGATGTGGTGATATACAGGAAGGGATGTTGGGATATATGATGGGGGATTTTGGGATGTGGGAATATACAGGGAGGGATGTGGGAATTTTCAGGGAGGGTCCTGGGAATATACAGGGGGGATGTGGGATATACAGGGACGGATGTTGGGATATACATGGAGGGATGTGGGGATATACAGGAAGGGATGTTGGGATATATGATGGGGGATGTTGTGATGTGGGAATATACAGGGAGGGATGTGGGAATATACGGGGGGATATGGGGATATACAGGGAGGGATTTTGGGATATACGATGGGGGATGTTGGGATATACAGGAAGGGATGTGGGGATATACAGGAAGGGATGTGGGGATGTACAGGAAGGGATATGGGGATCTACAGGAAGGGATGTGGGGATATACAGGAAGGGATGTGGGGATATACAGGAAAGGATGTGGGAATATACAGGAAGGAATGTGGGGATATACAGGAAGGGATATGGGGATATACAGGAAGGGATGTAGGGATATACATGAAGGGATGTGAGGATATACAGGAAGGGATCTGGGAATATACAGGAAGGGATGTGAGGATATACAGGAATGGAAGTGGGGATGTACAGGAAGGGATGTGGGGATGTACAGGAAGGGATGTGGGGATATACGGTGGGAATGTGGGGATATACAGGAAGGGATGATGGGATATACGGTGGGAATGTGGGGATATACAGGGAGGGATGTTGGGATGTGGGGATATACATGGTGGATGTGGGGATATACAGGAGGGGTGTGGGGATATACAGGTAGTGATTTGGGGATATACGGGGGGGATGTGTGGATATACATGGAGGGATGTTGGGATGTGGGGATGTTGGGATATACGGGGGGGATGTGGGGATTTACATGGAGGGATGTTGGGATGTGGGGATGTTGGGATATACGGGGGGATGTGGGGATATACAGGGAGGGATGTTGGGATATGCATGGAGGTATGTGTGGAAATACAGGAAGGGATGTTGGGATATACAGGGAGGGATGTTGGGATATACATGGAGGGATGTGGGGATATACAGGAAGCGATGTTTGGAAATACAGGAATGGATGTTGGGATATATGATGGGGGATGTTGGGATGTGGGAATATACGGGGGGAATGTGGGGATATACAGGGAGGGATGCGGTGATATACGTGGAGGGATGTGGGGATATACAGGAAGGGATGTTGGGATATATGATGGGGGATTTTGGGATGTGGGAATATACAGGGAGGGATGTGGGAATTTTCAGGGAGGGTCCTGGGAATATACAGGGGGGATGTGGGGATATACAGGGACGGATGTTGGGATATACATGGAGGGATGTGGGGATATACAGGAAGGGATGTTGGGATATATGATGGGGGATGTTGTGATGTGGGAATATACAGGGAGGGATGTGGGAATATACGGGGGGATGTGGGGATATACAGGGAGGGATTTTGGGATATACGATGGGGGATGTTGGGATATACAGGAAGGGATGTGGGGATATACAGGAAGGGATGTGGGGATGTACAGGAAGGGATATGGGGATCTACAGGAAGGGATGTGGGGATATACAGGAAGGGATGTGGGGATATACAGGAAAGGATGTGGGAATATACAGGAAGGAATGTGGGGATATACAGGAAGGGATATGGGGATATACAGGAAGGGATGTGGGGATATACATGAAGGGATGTGAGGATATACAGGAAGGGATCTGGGAATATACAGGAAGGGATGTGAGGATATACAGGAATGGAAGTGGGGATGTACAGGAAGGGATGTGGGGATGTACAGGAAGGGATGTGGGGATATACGGTGGGAATGTGGGGATATACAGGAAGGGATGATGGGATATACGGTGGGAATGTGGGGATATACAGGGAGGGATGTTGGGATGTGGGGATATACATGGTGGATGTGGGGATATACAGGAGGGATGTGGGGATATACAGGGAGGGATTTGGGGATATACGGGGGGGATGTGTGGATATACATGGAGGGATGTTGGGATGTGGGGATGTTGGGATATACGGGGGGGATGTGGGGATTTACATGGAGGGATGTTGGGATGTGGGGATGTTGGGATATACGGGGGGATGTGGGGATATACAGGGAGGGATGTTGGGATATGCATGGAGGTATGTGTGGAAATACAGGAAGGGATGTTGGGATATACAGGGAGGGATTTTGGGATATACATGGAGGGATGTGGGGATATACAGGAAGCGATGTTGGGAAATACAGGAATGGATGTTGGGATATATGATGGGGGATGTTGGGATGTGGGAATATACGGGGGGAATGTGGGGATATACAGGGAGGGATGCTGTGATATACGTGGAGGGATGTGGGGATATACAGGAAGGGATGTTGGGATATATTATGGGGGATGTTGTGATGTGGGAATATACAGGGAGGGATGTGGGAATTTTCAGGGAGGGATTTGGGAATATACAGGGGGATGTGGGGATATACAGGAAGGGATGTGGGGATATACAGGAAGGGATGTGGGGATATACAGGAAAGGGTGTGGGTATATACAGGAAGGAATGTGGGGATATACAGGGAGGGATGTTGGGATGTGGGAATATACAGGGGGGATGTGGGGATATACATGGAGGGATGTTGGGATATACGGTAGGAATGTTGGGATGTGGGAATATACGGGGGGAATGTGGGGATATACAGGGAGGGATGCTGTGATATACGTGGAGGGATGTGGGGATATACAGGAAGGGATGTTGGGATATATTATGGGGGATGTTGTGATGTGGGAATATACAGGGAGGGATGTGGGAATTTTCAGGGAGGGATTTGGGAATATACAGGGGGATGTGGGGATATACAGGAAGGGATGTGGGGATATACAGGAAGGGATGTGGGGATATACAGGAAAGGGTGTGGGTATATACAGGAAGGAATGTGGGGATATACAGGGAGGGATGTTGGGATGTGGGAATATACAGGGGGGATGTGGGGATATACATGGAGGGATGTTGGGATATACGGTAGGAATGTGGGGATATACAGGAAGGATGTTGGGATGTGGGAATATACGGGGGGATGTGGGGATATATATGGAGGGATGTTGGGATATACGGGGGGATGTGGGGATATACATGGAGGGATGTTGGGATGTGGGGATGTTTTGGATATACGGGGGGGATGTGGGGATATACAGGGAGGGATGCTGTGATATACGTGGAGGGATGTGGGGATATACAGGAAGGGATGTTGGGATATATTATGGGGGATGTTGTGATGTGGGAATATACAGGGAGGGATGTGGGAATTTTCAGGGAGGGATTTGGGAATATACAGGGGGATGTGGGGATATACAGGAAGGGATGTGGGGATATACAGGAAGGGATGTGGGGATATACAGGAAAGGGTGTGGGTATATACAGGAAGGAATGTGGGGATATACAGGGAGGGATGTTGGGATGTGGGAATATACAGGGGGGATGTGGGGATATACATGGAGCGATGTTGGGATATACGGTAGGAATGTTGGGATGTGGGAATATACGGGGGGAATGTGGGGATATACAGGGAGGGATGCTGTGATATACGTGGAGGGATGTGGGGATATACAGGAAGGGATGTTGGGATATATTATGGGGGATGTTGTGATGTGGGAATATACAGGGAGGGATGTGGGAATTTTCAGGGAGGGATTTGGGAATATACAGGGGGATGTGGGGATATACAGGAAGGGATGTGGGGATATACAGGAAGGGATGTGGGGATATACAGGAAAGGGTGTGGGTATATACAGGAAGGAATGTGGGGATATACAGGGAGGGATGTTGGGATGTGGGAATATACAGGGGGGATGTGGGGATATACATGGAGGGATGTTGGGATATACGGTAGGAATGTGGGGATATACAGGAAGGATGTTGGGATGTGGGAATATACGGGGGGATGTGGGGATATATATGGAGGGATGTTGGGATATACGGGGGGATGTGGGGATATACATGGAGGGATGTTGGGATGTGGGGATGTTTTGGATATACGGGGGGGATGTGGGGATATACAGGGAGGGTTGTGGGGATATACGGGGGGATGTGGGGATATACAGGGAGGGATGTTGGGATATGCATGGAGGGATGTGGGGATATACAGGAAGGGATGTGGGGATATACAGGAAGGGGTGTTGGGATACACATCGAGGGATGTGGGGATATACAGGAAGGGATATGGGGATATACAGGAAGGGATGTGGGGATATACAGGAAGGGATGTGGGGATATACAGGAAGGGATGTGGGAATATACACGAAGGGATGTGGGAATATACAGGAATGGATGTGGGGATATACAGGAATGGATGTGGGAATATACAGGAAGGGATGTTGGGATATACCTGGAGGGATGTGGGGATGTGGGGATATCCAGGGAGGGATGTGGGTATATGACAGTTATGACTGTTTGATATCAATCGCTACAGGTTAAAACTGTAAAACTGTACTTAGTTTTGGACTAGATATGGATGCAACGTTATGAATCTGACAAGGACGTATGTGAGAAATGCGTTCAACTCCTTTAACCCTTGTGTGGTGTTGTTGTTTTTGTTATTCATCCAATGTTCGTGGGTCTGATGGACCCACAACATAATTGGGTTTTTAAAACAATACAGCCATAACAATTTATGTAGAAATGCTTAATACTTTACAAGCATTATAGACAGCATACATGGGTAATATTTGCCATTTTACCTCTGCTCGATCACATTTATCAATAAAAGCGCTATTAGTTTTTTCAAATTAAAT
Source organism: Oncorhynchus mykiss (assembly GCF_057628025.1). NCBI lineage: Eukaryota > Metazoa > Chordata > Actinopteri > Salmoniformes > Salmonidae > Oncorhynchus > Oncorhynchus mykiss. Next base: position 78,527,482 of record NC_143046.1, read on the forward strand.
GTGATTTTTATAAGCAAATTGTCACGACTTCCGCCGAAGTCGGCTCCTCTCCTTGTTCGGGCGGCGTTCGGCGGTCGACGTCACCGGTCTTCTAGCCGTTGCCGCTCCACTTGTCATTGTTCCATTTGTTTTGTCTTGGGTACAGTGTTGAACCCGAGTGTGTTTATTGTTTGCTTATGCAGTATTGTGACATTTGTCCCGCTTTGCACTTTTGCCATTTGGCAGGAGGTTTTTGACGCAGTTGCGTCCGTCTGTTGTTACTTGTGCCAATTAAAGTGTCTGATCACCACTCTCCGCTCTCCTGCACCTGACTTCTTACCAGTAGCACACAACCTGACACAAATATCTATTATAATCAAGACATGGGTGGAATAAATCATGTTTATCTTGAACAAATATAAATTAAAGGTATTGATAAATGTTTTCATCAATATTGATGTTTATTGCTTTGAACTGAACAAATTTTACATACAGTAATTTATGGAAATGATAAATGAGCCCCATTGAACACAAATTAGGGACGGTATACACACCACATGAGGGACAGAGTTCTACTGTGTGTGTGTTGCAAATGTATTTACAGTGCCTTGCGAAAGTATTCGGCCCCCTTGAACTTTGCGACCTTTTGCCACATTTCAGGCTTCAAACATAAAGATATAAAACTGTATTTTTTTGTGAAGAATCAACAACAAGTGGGACACAGTCATGAAGTGGAACGACATTTATTGCATATTTCAAACTTTTTTTAACAAAACAAAAACTGAAAAATTGGGCGTGCAAAATTATTCAGCCCCCTTAATTTAATACTTTGTAGCGCCACCTTTTGCTGCGATTACAGCTGTAAGTCGCTTGGGGTATGTCTCTATCAGTTTTGCACATCGAGAGACTGAAATTTTTTCCCATTCCTCCTTGCAAAACAGCTCGAGCTCAGTGAGGTTGGATGGAGAGCATTTGTGAACAGCAGTTTTCAGTTTTTTCCACAGATTCTCGATTGGATTCAGGTCTGGACTTTGACTTGGCCATTCTAAAACCTGGATATGTTTATTTTTGAACCATTCCATTGTAGATTTTGCTTTATGTTTTGGATCATTGTCTTGTTGGAAGACAAATCTCCGTCCCAGTCTCAGGTCTTTTGCAGACTCCATCAGGTTTTCTTCCAGAATGGTCCTGTATTTGGCTCCATCCATCTTCAATCAAATCAAATTTATTTTATATAGCCCTTCGTACATCAGCTGATATCTCAAAGTGCTGTACAGAAACCCAGCCTAAAACCCCAAACAGCAAGCAATGCAGGTGAAGAAGCACGGTGGCTAGGAAAAACTCCCTAGAAAGGCCAACACCTAGGAAGAAACCTAGAGAGGAACCAGGCTATGTGGGGTGGCCAGTCCTCTTCTGGCTGTGCCGGGTGGAGATTATAACAAAACATGGTCAAGATGTTCAAATGTTCATAAATGACCAGCATGGTCGAATAATAATAAGGCAGAATAGTTGAAACTGGAGCAGCAGCACAGTCAGGTGGACTGGGGACAGCAAGGAGTCATCATGTCAGGTATTCCTGGGGCATGGTCCTAGGGCTCAGGTCCTCCGAGAGAGAGAAAGAAAGAGAGAATTAGAGAGAGCATATGTGGGATGGCCAGTCCTCTTCTGGCTGTGCCGGGTGGAGATTATAACAGAACATGGCCAAGATGTTCAAATGTTCATAAATGATCAGCATGGTCGAATAATAATAAGGCAGAACAGTTGAAACTGGAGCAGCAGCACAGCCAGGTGGACTGGGGACAGCAAGGAGTCATCATGTCAGGTAGTCCTGGGGCATGGTCCTAGGGCTCAGGTCCTCCGAGAGAGAGAAAGAGAGAAGGAGAGAATTAGAGAACGCACACTTAGATTCACACAGGACACCGAATAGGACAGGAGAAGTACTCCAGATATAACAAACTGACCCTAGCCCCCCGACACATAAACTACTGCAGCATAAATACTGGAGGCTGAGACAGGAGGGGTCAGGAGACACTGTGGCCCACTCCGAGGACACCCCCGGACAGGGCCAAACAGGAAGGATATAACCCCACCCACTTTGCCAAAGCACAGCCCCCACACCACTAGAGGGATATCTTCAACCACCAACTTACCATCCTGAGACAAGGCTGAGTATAGCCCACAAAGACCTCCGCCACGGCACAACTTAAGGGGGGGGGGCGCCAACCCAGACAGGATGACCACATCAGTGACTCAACCCACTCAGGTGACGCACCTCCTCCAGGGACGGCATGAGAGAGCCCCAGTAAAGCCAGTGACTCAGCCCCTGTAATAGGGTTAGAGGCAGAGAATCCCAGTGGAAAGAGGGGAACCGGCCAGGCAGAGACAGCAAGGGTGGTTCGTTGCTCCAGAGCCTTTCCGTTCACCCTCCCACTCCTGGGCCAGACTACACTCAATCATATGACCCACTGAAGAGATGAGTCTTCAGTAGAGACTTAAAGGTTGAGACCGAGTTTGCGTCTCTGACATGGGTAGGCAGACCGTTCCATAAAAATGGAGCTCTATAGGAGAAAGCCCTGCCTCCAGCTGTTTGCTTAAAAATTCTAGGGACAATTAGGAGGCCTGCGTCTTGTGACCGTAGCGTACGTGTAGGTATGTACGGCAGGACCAAATCAGAGAGATAGATAGGAGCAAGCCCATGTAATGCTTTGTAGGTTAGCAGTAAAACCTTGAAATCAGCCCTTGCTTTGACAGGAAGCCAGTGTAGAGAGGCTAGCACTGGAGTAATATGATCAAATTTTTTGGTTCTAGTCAGGATTCTAGCAGCCGTATTTAGCACTAACTGAAGTTTATTTAGTGCTTTATCCGGGTAGCCGGAAAGTAGAGCATTGCAGTAGTCTAACCTGGAAGTGACAAAAGCATGGATTAATTTTTCTGCATCATTTTTGGACAGAAAGTTCCTGATTTTTGCAATGTTACGTAGATGGAAAAAAGCTGTCCTTGAAATGGTCTTGATATGTTCTTCAAAAGAGAGATCAGGGTCCAGAGTAACGCCGAGGTCCTTCACAGTTTTATTTGAGACGACTGTACAACCATTAAGATTAATTGTCAGATTCAACAGAAGATCTCTTTGTTTCTTGGGACCTAGAACAAGCATCTCTGTTTTGTCCGAGTTTAAAAGTAGAAAGTTTGCAGCCATCCACTTCCTTATGTCTGAAACACATTCTTCTAGCAAGGGCAATTTTGGGGCTTCACCATGTTTAATTGAAATGTACAGCTGTGTGTCATCTGCATAGCAGTGAAAGTTAACATTATGTTTTCGAATAACATCCCCAAGAGGTAAAATATATAGTGAAAACAATAGTGGTCCTAAAACGGAACCTTGAGGAACACCGAAATTTACAGTTGATTTGTCAGAGGACAGACCATTCACAGAGACAAACTGATATCTTTCCGACAGATAAGATCTAAACCAGGCCAGAACTTGTCCGTGTAGACCAATTTGGGTTTCCAATCTCTCCAAAAGAATGTGGTGATCGATGGTATCAAAAGCAGCACTAAGGTCTAGGAGCACGAGGACAGATGCAGAGCCTCGGTCCGATGCCATTAAAATGTCATTTACCACCTTCACAAGTGCCGTCTCAGTGCTATGATGGGGTCTAAAACCAGACTGAAGCATTTCGTATACATTGTTTGTCTTCAGGAAGGCAGTGAGTTGTTGCGCAACAGCCTTTTCTAAAATTTTTGAGAGGAATGGAAGATTCGATATAGGCCGATAGTTTTTTATATTTTCTGGGTCAAGGTTTGGCTTTTTCAAGAGAGGCTTTATTACTGCCACTTTTAGTGAGTTTGGTACACATCCGGTGGATAGAGAGCCGTTTATTATGTTCAACATAGTAGGGCCAAGCACAGGAAGCAGCTCTTTCAGTAGTTTAGTTGGAATAGGGTCCAGTATGCAGCTTGAAGGTTTAGAGGCCATGATTATTTTCATCATTGTGTCAAGAGATATAGTACTAAAACACTTGAGTGTCTCTCTTGATCCTAGGTCCTGGCAGAGTTGTGCAGACTCAGGACAACTGAGCTTTGAAGGAATACGCAGATTTAAGGAAGAGTCCGTAATTTGCTTTCTAATAATCATAATCTTTTCCTCAAAGAAGTTCATGAATTTATCACTGCTAAAGTGAAAGTCATCCTCTCTTGGGGAATGCTGCTTTTTAGTTAGCTTTGCGACAGTATCAAAAAGGAATTTTGGATTGTTCTTATTTTCCTCAATTAAGTTAGAAAAATAGGATGATCGAGCAGCAGTAAGGGCTCTTCGGTACTGCACAGTACTGTCTTTCCAAGCTAGTCGGAAGACTTCCAGTTTGGTGTGGCGCCATTTCCGTTCCAATTTTCTGGAAACTTGCTTCAGAGCTCGGGTATTTTCTGTGTACCAGGGAGCTAGTTTCTTATGAGAAATGTTTTTAGTTTTTAGGGGTGCAACTGCATCTAGGGTATTGCGCAAGGTTAAGTTGAGTTCCTCAGTTAGGTGGTTAACTGATTTTTGTCCTCTGGCATCCTTGGGTAGGCAGAAGGAGTCTGGAAGGACATCAAGGAATCTTTGTGTTGTCTGTGAATTTATAGCACGACTTTTGATGATCCTTGGTTGGGGTCTGAGCAGATTATTTGTTGCAATTGCAAACGTAATAAAATGGTGGTCCGATAGTCCAGGATTATGAGGAAAAACATTAAGATCCACAACATTTATTCCATGGGACAAAACTAGGTCCAGCGTATGACTGTGACAGTGAGTGGGTCCAGAGACATGTTGGACAAAACCCACTGAGTCGATGATGGCTCCGAAAGCCTTTTGGAGTGGGTCTGTGGACTTTTCCATGTGAATATTAAAGTCACCAAAGATTAGAATATTATCCGCTATGACTACAAGGTCCGATAGGAATTCAGGGAACTCAGTGAGGAACGCTGTATATGGCCCAGGAGGCCTGTAAACAGTAGCTATAAAAAGTGATTGAGTAGGCTGCATAGATTTCATGACTAGAAGCTCAAAAGACGAAAACGACATTTTTTTTTTTGTAAATTGAAATTTGCTATCGTAAATGTTAGCAACACCTCCGCCTTTGCGGGATGCACGGGGGATATGGTCACTAGTGTAGCCAGGAGGTGAGGCCTCATTTAACACAGTAAATTCATCAGGCTTAAGCCATGTTTCAGTCAGGCCAATCACATCAAGATTATGATCAGTGATTAGTTCATTGACTATAATTGCCTTTGAAGTAAGGGATCTAACATTAAGTAGCCCTATTTTGAGATGTGAGGTATCATGATCTCTTTCAATAATGACAGGAATGGAGGTGGTCTTTATCCTAGTGAGATTGCTAAGGCGAACACCGCCATGTTTAGTTTTGCCCAACCTAGGTCGAGGCACAGACACGGTCTCAATGGTGATAGCTGAGCTGACTACACTGACTGTGCTAGTGGCAGACTCCACTATGCTGGCAGGCTGGCTAACAGCCTGCTGCCTGGCCTGCACCCTATTTCATTGTGGAGCTAGAGGAGTTAGAGCCCTGTCTATGTTGGTAGATAAAATGAGAGCACCCCTCCAGCTAGGATGGAGTCCGTCACTCCTCAGCAGGTCAGGCTTGGTCCTGTTTGTGGGCGAGTCCCAGAAAGAGGGCCAATTATCTACAAATTCTATCTTTTGGGAGGGGCAGAAAACAGTTTTCAACCAGCGATTGAGTTGTGAGACTCTGCTGTAGAGCTCATCACTCCCCCTAACTGGGAGGGGGCCAGAGACAATTACTCGATGCCGACACATCTTTCTAGCTGATTTACACGCAGCTAGATTCCCATCAATTTTAACCATCTTCCCTGATGCTGCCACCACCATGTTTGACAGTGGGGATGGTGTGTTCAGGGTGACGTGCTGTGTTGCTTTTACGCCAAACATAACGTTTTGCATTGTTGCCAAAAAGTTCAATTTTGGTTTCATCTGACCAGAGCACCTTCTTCCACATGTTTGGTGCGCCTCCCAGGTGGCTTGTGGTAAACTTTAAACTACACTTTTTATGGATATCTTTAAGAATAACACTTCCGGCGCCGACAGAGATGGCCGCCTCGCTTCGCGTTCCTAGGAAACTATGCAGTGTTTTGTTTTTTTACGTGTTATTTCTTACATTAGTGCCCCAGGTCATCTTAGGTTTCATTACATACAGTCGAGAAGAACTACTGAATATAAATCAGCGTCAACTCACCATCAGTACGACCAAGAATATGTTTTTCGCGACGCGGATCCTGTGTTCTGCCTTTCACCCAGGACAACGGAATGGATCCCATGCAGCGACCCAAAAAAACGACTCCGAAAAAGAGGGAAACGAGGCGGTCTTCTGGTCAGACTCCGGAGACGGGCACATCGTGCACCACTCCCTAGCATCCTTCTCGCCAATGTCCAGTCTCTTGACAACAAGGTTGATGAAATCCGAGCAAGGGTAGCATTCCAGAGGGACATCAGAGACTGTAACGTTCTTTGCTTCACGGAAACATGGCTCACTGGAGAGACGCTATCGGGGGCGGTGCAGCCAGCGGGCTTCTCCACGCATCGCGCCGACAGAAACAAACATCTTTCTGGTAAGAAGAGGGGCGGGGGCGTATGCCTTATGACTAACGAGACATGGTGTGATGAAATAAACATACAGGAACTCAAATCCTTCTGTTCACCTGATTTAGAATTCCTCACAATCAAATATAGACCGCATTATCTACCAAGAGAATTATCTTTGATTATAATCACAGCTGTATATACCCCCCCCCCCCCCCCCAAGCAGACACATTGATGGCTCTGAACAAACTTTATTTGACTCTTTGCAAACTGGAATCCATTTATCCGGAGGCTGCATTCATTGTTGCTGGGGATTTTAACAAGGCTAATCTGAAAACAACACTCCCTAAATTTTATCAGCATATCGATTGCGCAACCAGGGGTGGAAAAACCTTGGATAATTGTTACTCTAACTTCCGCGATGCATATAAGGCCCTGCCCCGCCCTCCTTTCGGAAAAGCTGACCACGACTCCATTTTGTTGATCCCTGCCTACAGACAGAAACTAAAACAAGAGGCTCCCACGCTGAGGTCTGTCCAACGCTGGTCCGACCAAGCTGACTCCACACTCCAAGACTGCTTCCATCACGTGGACTGGGACATGTTTCGTATTGCGTCAGATGACAATATTGACAAATACGCTGATTCGGTGTGCGAGTTCATTAGAACGTGCTTTGAAGATATCGTTCCCATAGCAACGATTAAAACATTCCCTAACCAGAAACCGTGGATTGATGGCAGCATTCGCGTGAAACTGAAAGCGCGAACCACTGCTTTTAATCAGGGCAAGGTGACTGGTAACATGACCGAATACAAACAGTGCAGCTATTCCCTCCGCAAGGCTATCAAACAAGCTAAGCGTCAGTACAGAGACAAATTAGAATCTCAATTCAACGGCTCAGACACAAGAGGCATGTGGCAGGGTCTACAGTGAATCACGGACTACAAGAAGAAATCCAGCCCAGTCACGGACCAGGATGTCCTGCTCCGAGGCAGACTAAATAACTTTTTTGCCCGCTTTGAGGACAATACAGTGCCACTGACACGGCCTGCAACGAAAACATGCGGACTCTCCTTCACTGCAGCCGAGGTGAGTAAGACATTTAAACGTGTTAACCCTCGCAAGGCTGCAGGCCCAGACGGCATCCCCAGCCGCGCCCTCAGAGCATGCGCAGACCAGCTGGCCGGTGTGTTTACGGACATATTCAATCAATCCCTATACCAGTCTGCTGTTCCCACATGCTTCAAGAGGGCCACCATTGTTCCTGTTCCCAAGAAAGCTAAGGTAACTGAGCTAAACGACTAAACGTAGCACTCACTTCCGTCATCATGAAGTGCTTTGAGAGACTAGTCAAGGACCATATCACATCCACCCTACCCGACACCCTAGACCCACTCCAATTTGCTTACCGCCCAAATAGTTCCACAGACGATGCAATCTCAACCACACTGCACACTGCCCTAACCCATCTGGGTAAGAGGAATATCTATGTGAGAATGCTGTTCATCGACTACAGCTCGGCATTCAACACCATAGTACCCTCCAATCTCGTCATCAAGCTCGAGACCCTGGGTCTCGACCCCGCCCTGTGCAACTGGGTACTGGACTTCCTGACGGGCCACCCCCAGGTGGTGAGGGTAGGCAACAACATCTCCACCCCGCTGATCCTCAACATTGGGGCCCCACAAGGGTGCGTTCTGAGCCCTCTCCTGTACTCCCTGTTCACCCACGACTGCGTGGCCACGCACGCCTCCAACTCAATCATCAAGTTTGCGGACAACACAACAGTGGTAGGCTTGATTACCAACAACGACGAGACGGCCTACAGGGAGGAGGTGAGGGCCCTCGGAGTGTGGTGTCAGGAAAATAACCTCACACTCAACGTCAACAAAACTAAGGAGATGATTGTGGACTTCAGGAAACAGCAGAGGGAACACCCCCCTATCCACATCGATGGAACAGTAGTGGAGAGGGTAGCAAGTTTTAAGTTCCTTGGCATACACATCACAGACAAACTGAGTTGGTCCACTCACACAGACAGCATTGTGAAGAAGGCGCAGCAGCGCCTCTTCAACCTCAGGAGGCTGAAGAAATTTGGTTTGTCACCAAAAGCACTCACAAACTTCTACAGATGCACAATCGAGAGCATCCTGGCGGGCTGTATCACCGCCTGGTACGGCAACTGCTCCGCCCACAACCGTAAGGCTCTCCAGAGGGTAGTGAGGTCTGCACAACGCATCACCGGGGGCAAACTACCTGCCCTCCAGGACACCTACACCACCCGATGTTACAGGAAGGCCATAAAGATCATCAAGGACATCAACCACCCGAGCCACTGCCTGTTCACCCCGCTATCATCCAGAAGGCGAGGTCAGTACAGGAGCATCAAAGCTGGGACCAAGAGACTGAAAAACAGCTTCTATCTCAAGGCCATCAGACTGTTAAACAGCCACCACTAACATTGAGTGGCTGCTGCCAACACACTGACCCTGACACTGACTCAACTCCAGCCACTTTAAAAATGGGAATTGATGGGAAATGATGTAAATATATCTCTAGCCACTTTAAACAATGCTACCTTATATAATGTTACTTACCCTACATTATTCATCTCATATGCATACGTATATACTGTACTCTATATCATCGACTGCATCCTTATGTAATACATGTATCACTAGCCACTTTAACTATGCCACTTTGTTTACATACTCACCTCATATATATACTGTACTCGATACCATCTAGTGTATCCTGCCTAAGCTGCTCTGTACCATCACTCATTCATATATCCTTATGTACATATTCTTTATCCTCTTATACTGTGTATGAGACAGTAGTTTTGGAATTGTTAGTTAGATTACTTGTTGGTTATTACTGCATTGTCGGAACTAGAAGCACAAGCATTTCGCTACACTCGCATTAACATCTGGTAACCATGTGTATGTGACAAATAAAATTTGATTTGATTTGATTTGATTTGAAATGGCTTTCTTCTTGCCACTCTTCCATAAATGCCAGATTTGTGCAATATACGACTGATTGTTGTCCTATGGACAGAGTCTCCCACCTCAGCTGTAGGTCTCTGCAGTTCATCCAGAGTGATCATGGGCCTCTTGGCTGCATCTCTGATCAGTCTTCTCCTTGTATGAGCTGAAAGTTTAGAGGGACAGCCAGGTCTTGATAGATTTGCAGTGGTCTGATACTCCTTCCATTTCAATATTATCGCTTGATCGATTTTTCAGTTTTTGATTTGTTAAAAAAGTTTGAAATATCCAATAAATGTCGTTCCACTTCATGATTGTGTCCCACTTGTTGTTGATTCTTCACCAGAAAATCAGTTTTATATGTTTATGTTTGAAGCCTGAAATGTGGCAAAAGGCTACAAAGTTCAAGGGGACCGAATACTTTCGCAAGGCACTGTATTGCACTTGATGTATGTGTTCTGTGTCTTCCTGTCCTTCTTGGTTGCACACACATCGCAGTGCTTCTTCTTGTTGCTACCGGCTGCAATCTAGAATGATGAAAACACTTAGTTCAGGAATTTTACTAGCATCTCGCTCACTCACATATATAGTTACAGCAGACAAAGGTAGGAGAGTCAGACACACACACATGCAACATCACTCACACTTACTTCTGGTATTGGAGTTGTTGGTTCTGTGGGTCAGGCGGATGGGGCACCAGCATCCTCCTCCTGAATCCTCCTCACAATGGCTTCAGAAGCTGGGGTCCTTGGGATATGTTGACTCCTCTAGATTTGATGTCTTACCAATGCCTTGCCCAGCTCCTCAAGAAAGATCCGTCTCCTCTGGAGCTTCCCTCTGTTTCAATCTGGGTTCAACGCCATACGGATGACAAACACATTGTACGTCGAGATATCCAAGATGTTGGAGAATATCACAAGTGGCCAGGGTTCTTACTTAGCAGCTGTAGCCAGTCACAAGCTTGTTGAAATTGTCCACCCCTCCTTTTGTGGCTTTGTAATCCATTATGATTTCTGGTTTTTGATGTTCCTGGCCACAGATTCTCCCATCCTTATGCAGCGTACTCATGAGTACCACCTTTTTGCCTTCTTTGTCACGTAGGAAACTATGGCCGTGTCGGCAGTGAACACAAACTTAGAGGAATTGAAGTGGGAGCTCTGGCTTGTTTTTTGTTCTGTTCCTACCATCTTCAGCTTCCTCTAGTAGGAGCTCCTGTTCCAGCATGTGCAAAGTAAAAAAGGTTATTGCATGTGACGTTGTGGACATGGAGTCCCTGTGTCATGTCCAGGACAACCCGCATCCCTTGGTTCTTTTTAGTGGATCCTCCAACTGGCTTCCCCGTATACACTTGCAAGTTCCACACATATGATGAAGCATCATCACAGGCAGCCCAGATCTTGATTCTATATTTTGCGAGTTTAGACGGTATGTACTGCCTAAAGGGGCTGGGCCCAGGGTTGTAAAACAGGGGAAGGCGGTCCACCACTTGTCCCACACTGACCTGACCACACTTTCTCTCTGCCGCCGAGCTGGACTGTTGTCTCATTTATCAAAGCGGATAATCCCGCAAATAATGTTGATGTTTTCCAGAGACATTGTTGCAAGGAACATTTCTCTGCCATTTTTTGCATCCCACAGGGATTCTGTGGATTCCCCATTGGATCTGAAAACACCAGCAAGGATAAGAACACCAAAGTATGCAAGTAAATTCATTTGTCCATCTCCTTCCATCTCTCTCCAAAAACATGCCTTCCCTCCAAATTAGTGCAGAATTACTTTCTGGATGGTGTCTGGGATGAACAGTTCAAAAGAAGGCTTTATGTCCTCACATGAGTAACCACCATCCGCGTCGGCCCTGGTTTCATCCGTATCACATTGGCAGCCATGCGGGGTGGCTCATTCTCTGGGCAAGAAGATCATTCAATTTCACAATTTTTTGACACCCATATTTCTCCTCCTGCAGGCTGCTGATGAGCTGGTTGCTGACGGGCTGGTCCTGGGGCTGGCTGAGGGTCAATCTCATCCTCTTCTTCCAACTCACTGTCAGACTCTGAATTGACAGAGACACGATCCTCATATTCTGAAAATTATTCATCTTCCAAAATGGAAGACAGTCCTTCCACACTAGCTTCTCTCTCTGCAAAAATGCCCTCTGAGCAAAAATGATATTTGCCATACTGATTGATTGTGGTAAGGAGCCACACATTGTTGTTTCCCTCCCAATTTGCACCTGGCTGGGGTAGAGTGTGGGAAAATACTGCATTTTCTACAATGTATCAAAGTAATGTATCAAAATTATGTATTGTACTAACATTGTGCAGGTTCCCACTAGACATTGTGTAGTTTCACACACTACAAATTGTAAATTGTGTAAGTAAAGCAGGAGACAGGCAGACAGGCAGGGAGACATACAGGTTATTGGTGCTGTGTTGAAACAGCAGGGCCAGTGAGGAGGAATACAGAGTGAAGGCACACAGCAAACCTTTTTGTTTCATTTTTACTTGTTTTCAAATACACACAGTTTTCCACACTTTCATTACCCTCGGGTCCCGAACACCACATATGTAATATAAATGTGTAGGGGCTGCACAGTGTGCACTCCATAAAAATGTGTTATTTTACATGTTCTTCACAGAAAATGAGCAAAGCCTCAGGGTTTAATTTTTTTTAAATGTATCATTTTTCTTTTAGTAAACATTGAAAATGGGCCCCACAGACCAGAATACCACACAAGGGTTAACCTTCACTGTTACGCCCAGTTAGCTTTTGTTCACAAATCTCAATGCACGTCTGTGTATACAACAGTCTCTCCAAGACCTTGGCATATGTTCCCATGTCCTATGTCAAACAACTGACAAAAATAGCAGACCAACAGCAACTAAAAAACAGTTTACTCTCTGCTATCCCCCACACCCACATAGACCAAACATGCAGATGCTCTGTCACATTCAGTTGTCCAGCCGCCGTGCAGGTGACCTTCAAAGTAAATACCTTGGCAGCCAATGGAACTCTGAGAATGGAACACAAAACATTCCAGAACAAAGCTCTGCCTTCCACACAACAAGTCTGCGTTCCCACTGTGGCTCAAGAATATAGCGTCTGCTGGAATATAGAAAACATGTAGGCAGTGACAATGGTTACGGGTTCAATGTCTCAGAACAGGAAAACATGTAGCAAAGATGTGTTTGTACCGTTAATTTTCTTTAGAGTACCTGACAAATTTAGCTAGGCAAGGCTAGAATATGATGTTTTGGAACCCTGGTGTTAACATTATTCAAATCAAATCAAATTTATTCATATAGCCCTTCGTACATCAGCTGATATCTCAAAGTGCTGTACAGAAACCCAGCCTAAAACCCCAAACAGCAAGCAATGCAGGTGTTGAAGCACGTTGGCTAGGAAAAACTCATTAGAAAGGCAAAAACCTAGGAAGAAACCAGGATATTTAAAACAATAATTTATTTTATTTATTTATTTATTTAGGCAAGTCAGTTCAGAAAAAAATCTTATTTTCAATGACGGCCTAGGAACAGTGGGTTAACTGCCTGTTCAGGGGCAGAACAACAGATTTTTACCTTGTCAGCTTGGGGATTTGAACTTGCAACCTTTCGGTTACTAATCCAACGCTCTAAACACTAGGCTAGCCTGCCACCCTAAGAGGGGTGGCCAGTCCTCTTCTGGATGTGCCAGGTGGAGATTATAACAGAACATGGCCAAGATGTTCAAATGTTCATAAATGACCAGCATCGCCAAATAATAGGTCTGGGACAGGTAGTACGTCCGTTGAACAAGTTAGGATTCCATAGCCGCAGGCAGAACAGTCGAAACTGGAGCAGCAGCACGGCCAGGTGGACTGGGGACAGCAAGGACTCAACATGCCAGGTAGTCCTGAGGCATGGTCCTAGGGCTCAGGTCCTCCGAGAGAGAGAAAGAAAGAGAGAAAGAGAGAATTAGAGAGAGCATACTTAAATTCACACGGAACACCGGATAAGACAGGAGAAGTACTCCAGATATAACAAACTGACCCTAGCCCCCCGACACATAAACTACTGCAGCATAAATACTGGAGGCTGAGACAAGAGGGGTCAGGAGACACTGTGGCCCCATCCGATGATACCCCCGGACAGGGCCAAACAGGAAGGATATAACCCCACCCACTTTGCCAAAGCACAGCCCCCACACCACTAGAGGGATATCTTCAACCACCAACTTACCATCCTGATACAAGGCTGAGTATAGGCCACAAAGATCTCCGCCACGGCACAACCCGCATCATTTTTTAACAGAAAGTTTCTGATTTTTGCAATGTTACATAGATGGAAAAAAGCAGCCTTGAAACAGTCCTTGTCCTGTCCTTGAAACAGTCTTGATATGTTCATGAAAAGAGAGATCAGGGTCCAGAGTAATGCCGAGGTCCTTCACAGTTTTATTTGAGACGACTGTACAACCATTAAGATTAATTGTCAGATTCAACAGAAGATCTCTTTGTTTCTTGGGACCTAGAAGAAGCATCTCTGTTTTCTCAGAGTTTAAAATCGAACGTTTGCACCCATCCACTTCCTTATGTCTGAAACACAGGCTTCTAGCGAGGGCAATTTTGGGAAACCATGTTTCATTGAAATGTACAGCTGTGTGTCATCCGCATAGCAGTGAAAGTTAACATTATGTTTTCAAATGACATCCCCAAGAGGTAAAATATATAGTGAAAACAATAGTGGTCCTAAAACGGAACCTTGAGGAACACCGAAATTTACAGTTGATTTGTTAGAGGACAAACCATTCACAGAGACAAACTGATATCTTTCCGACAGATAAGATCTAAACCAGGCCAGAACTTGTCCATGTAGACCAATTTGGGTTTCCAATCTCTCCAAAAGAATGTGGTGATCGATGGTATCAAAAGCAGCACTAAGGTCTAGGAGCACGAGGACAGATGCAGGGCCTCGGTCTGATGCCATTAAAAGGTAATTTACCACCTTCACAAGTGCAGTCTCAGTGCTACGATTGGGGTCTAAAACCAGACTGAAGCATTTCGTATACATTGTTTGTCTTCAGGAAGGCAGTGAGTTGCTGCGCAACAGCCTTTTCTAAAAATTTTGAGAGGAATGTAAGATTCGATATAGGCCGATAGTTTTTTATATTTTCTGGGTCACGGTTTGGCTTTTTCAAGAGAGGCTTTATTACTGCCACTTTTAGTGAGCTTGGTACACATCCGGTGGATAGAGAGCCGTTTATTATGTTCAACATAGGAGGGCCAAGCACAAGAAGCAACTCTTTCAGTAGTTCAGTTGGGCCGTGATTATTTTCATCATTGTGTCAAGAGACATAGTTGTCATTGTGTCAAGAGATATAGTACTAAAACACTTGAGTGTCTCTCTTGATCCTAGGTCCTGGCAGAGTTGTGCAGACTCAGGACAACTGAGCTTTGAAGGAATACGCAGATTTAAAGAGGAGTCCGTAGTTTGCTTTCTAATAATCATGATCTTTTCCTCAAAGAAGTTCATGAATTTATTACTGCTGAAGTGAAAGCCATCCTCACTTGGGGAATGCTGCTTTTTAGTTAGCTTTTAGGATTGTTATTTCTTTCCTCAATTAAGTTGGAAAAATAGGATGATGGAGCAGCAGTAAGGGCTCCTAGATACTGCACGGTACTGTCTTTCCAAGCTCGTCGGAAGACTTCCAGTTTGTCAAGGACGTTAGTCAAGGATATGATGTTTTAGACCCTGGTTTTAACATTAGTCTAGAATATGTTTTGGACCGTGGGGTTAACATTTGTCTAGAAAATGTGGTTTTGTCCCCTGGGGTTAATATTAGTCTTGAATATTATATTTTGGACCCTGGTGTTAACATTAGTCGAGAAAAAGATCTGGCAAGATATAATGTGTACTCTAGTATGGTAACGTATAGGAATAGATCCACAGCTGGACATAAACACAAAGGCATTGAAGAGGACTTGGAGGCGCTAAAATGAATACAGCATAGTAGGCTCGAGCTGCATTACACATAGACAGTGAAGAAACTATAGTATGTTCCATATGATACAGCTTTCCATGGGCAGAAAGCACCAAGCTGTGTCTCTGATTCCAGACAGCCCGGATGGGGCTCGCTGACCACATCTCAGTGTCCGGCAGACAACAGCTACTGCATGCTCTGCTCGACACGAAACAACCACAACATAATTGTGCCAAGGCAGCGACAGCAGCAAGGTGGCCTGTTGTGATACAAAAGCTGCATTTGGCCGTCTGTCTGAACACAAAATGGTCACAGAGCTGTCACTCAACTACACACACACACACACACACACACACACACACACACACACACACACACACACACACACACACACACACACACACACACACACACACACACACACACACACACACACAGAGAGACACACAAGCATGCCAGTAAAGCCACACACACCCGGGCACATGCACACACACACATACACACAAACACACACACGCTGAGCATCAGCTGTTCCGGACGACTGTGTGATCACGTTCTCCGCAGCCGATGTAAGTAAGACCTTTAACCTGTTTGGGGTAGGGGGCAGCATTTTCACTTTTGGTTAAATAGCGTGCCCAAACTGAACTGCCTCATACTCTGTCCCAGATCCTAATATATGCATATTATTATTAGTATTGGATAGAGAACACTGTGAAGTTTCTAAAACTGTTTGAATAATGTCTGTGAGTATAACAGAACTTATTTAATTAACAGGCGAAACCCCGAGGACAAACGATTCAGATTTGTTTTTGAAGTCACTGTCTTTTCAATATGTTTTCATGGGGAATCCAGAATTCCAATCGACTTTCCTGCAATTGATTGAGGTTTTTCCTTTGTGTAATGAAGAAGTACCATAGCTCAGAACGAACGTCACTTCTTGTGTACCTTTTGATAGAAGCGCGTAACCAGAAAAGTAGCGTCAGTTTGTTTTACTCCTGTATTGAACACAGATCATCCCGTCTTCAATTTGATCAATTATATAAGTTTAGAAACACCTAAAGTTGTATTACAAAAGTAGTTTGAAATGTTTTTGCAAAGTTTACAGGTAACTTTTGAGATATTTTGTAGCGACGTTGCGTAAGTTGGAAGCTGTGTTTTTCTGGATCAAACGCGCCAAATAAAGGGACATTTTGGATATATATGTACGGAATTAATCGAACAACAGGACCATTTGTGATGTTTATGGGACATATAGGAGTGCCAGCAAAAGAAGCTCGTCAAAGGTAAGGCATGATTTATATTTTATTTCTACGTTTTTTTGTCGCGCCTGCAGAGTTGAAATATGCTACTCTCATTGTTTACTGTTGTGCTATCATCAGATAGCATCTTATGCTTTCGCCGAAAAGCTTTTTTAAAATCTGACATGTTGGCTGGAAGTAGCTTTAATTTGTTATCTCGCATGTGTAATTTAATGAAATTTAGATTTTTATAGAAATGTATTTGAATTTGGCGCTCTGCATTTTCCCTGGCTTTTGGCCATGTGGGATGCAAGCGTCCCGCCTACGCCAGAGAGGTTAAACAGGTCAAATTTCACAAGGCCACTGGGCCAGACGGATTACATGGACGTGTACTCCGTCTGTAGCCATGGAGTGCTTTGAAAGGCTGGTCATGGCTCACATCAACACCATCATCCGATAATCCCTAGACCAACTCCAATTTGCATACATCACCAACAGATCCACAGATGATGCAATCTCTATTGCTCTCCACGATGCCCTATCCCACATGGACAAAAGGAACACCTATGTGAGAATGCCATTCATTGACTACAGCTCAGTGTTCAACATCATAGTGTCCTCAAAGCTCATCAATAATCTAAGGACCCTGGGACTTAACATCTCCCTCTGCAACTGGATCCTAGACTTCCTGACGGGCCGCCCCCAGGTGGCAAGGGTAGGTAACAACACATCCACCACGCTGATCCTCAACACGGGGTCTCTCAGGGGTACGTGCTCAGTCCCCTCCTGTAGTCCCTGTTCACTCATGACTGCATGGCCGGGCACAACTCCAACACCATCATTAAGTTTGCTGATGACACAACAGTGAATTTGAAATACATTTGATTTGATTTGATTTGGTAGGCCTGATCACTGACAACGATGAGACAGCCTATAGGGAGGAGGTCAGAGACCTGATCATTTTGTGCAAGGACAACAACTTCTCCCTCAACGTGATGAAGACAAAGGAGATGAGTGGGGACTACAGGAAAAGGAGGACAGAGCACGACCCCATTCTCATCGATGGGGCTGCAGTGGAGCAGGTTGAGAGCTTCAAGTTCCTTGGTGTCCACATCACCAACAAATTAACATGGTCCAAGCACACCAAGGCAGTTGTGAAGAGGGCACGACAAAACCTATCTCAGGAGACTGAAAAGATTTGGGAACGGTCCTCAGATCCTCAAAAGGTTTAACAGCTGCACCATCGAGTTCATCCTGACGGGTTGTATCACTGCCTGGTATGGCAACTGCTCGACCTCCGACCACAAAGCATTACAGAGGGTAATGCGTACGGCCCAGTACATCACCGGGGCCAAGCTTCCTGCCATCCAGGATCTCTATACCAGGCGGTGTCAGAGGAAGGCCCTAAAAAATGGTCAGACTCCAGCCACCCTAGTCATAGACTGTTCTCTCTGCTACCGCACGGAAAGCAGTACCGGAGCGCCAGGTCCAAGAGGCTTCTGAACAGCTTCTACCCCCAAGCCATAAGACTCCTGAACAACTAACCAAATGGCTACCCAGACTACCCCCCCCCCCCCCCCCACACACACACACACACACACTGCTGCTACTCTCTGTTATTATCTATGCATAGTCACTTTAATAACTCTACCTACATATACATAATTACCTCAACTACCTCGACACCGGTGCCCCCGCACATTGACACATTGACTCTGTACCTGTACCCCCTGTATATAGCCCCACTATTGTTATTTACTGCTGCTCTTTATTTGTTATTCTTATCTCTTATTTTGGGGGGATTTTCTTAAAACTGCATTGTTGGTTAAGGGCTTGTAAGTAATCACATGTAACATATAACATTTGATTTGATTTGATTTGACAGGTATTGGCACAAACACCTACATGTAACCCCATGGGTGGTAAGACAGTAGTCTGCCCTGGATCACACAAGGCCTCTGCAGTTGGCAGACCGAGGGACTACGAGGGAGAAAGAGAGCGATGGAATGAGAGAGAGAGAGAGAGAGAGAGAGAGAGAGAGAGAGAGAGAGAGAGAGGGCTGTCTGTCTGGCGGAGGCGGGGTCTCACATGCAGGACAAGCTGCTCCTGTGGGTATTATTGTGTGCTCGTGCACTCAGCTTGGCCGGCCAACCCGTTTCATGCATAGCCCGGAGCTGCCCCGGGCAGTGAGGATGTTGTCAAATGGGCCTCATGTTCTTTTGAGTATGAAAGATGAAGAAAAAAAAGCCACATCTGTGGTGGCCGCTTATCGATGAGATGTAAACAAGAGAAGGAGAGGGAGAGGAGAGGAAGATAAAGGGAAAAGGGCATAGAGGATGAACACATAGCAACAGCTATGTGAAATAGTGGAGCCGGTCTGCCTTGGTTTTAACATGACTGACAAACACACACACACATACACACATACATGTACATACATACACACACATACACACATCCTGGGGCTTTAAGTGTTACATTATAATCTGTTACAGTGCAGTGGGATCAGTGAGAGACTGAGAGACAGATCCTATAGTGTGGTCGATGAAGGGAGCAGGGAAGTCTTTCTCTTTCTTTTGAATGACTACCTCATCTCTGTACCCCATACATACAGTTCATTGTAAGGTTCCTCAGTCGAGCAGTGAATCTCAAACACAGATTCAACCACAAAGACCAGGGAGGTTTTCCAAAGAAGGGCACCTGTTGGTAAAATTTTAAAAAAGCAGGCAATGGAATATCACTATGAGTTATTAATTACACTTTAGATCGTATATTAATACACATAGTCATTACAAAGAAACAGGCGTCCTTCCTAACTCAGTTGTCGGAGAGGAAGGAAACCACTCAGGGATTTCACCATGAGGCCACAGAGTTTATTAATGTCTGTGATAGGATAAAACTGATAGTGAATCAACAGCATTGTAGGTACTCCATATTAATAACCAAAATGATAAAGTGAAAAGGAGGAACCCTGTACAGAAAATTCAAAAGAACAGCAAAAAATGTGGCAAAGAAACTCACTTTTTGTCCTGAATACAAAGCGTTATGTTTGTGGCAAATCCAAAACAAGACATCACTGAGTACCACTCTGTAAGTGGTGTGTAACTGGTGGCAGGAAAGTCAGACGTAGGAGAGCAGAACTAGGTAATAGCCAGAGCAGTTTAATTCCAAAACCAACGGCATCAAGAAAATAACAACTTGGGTACAAAACCCGTCGCGCACCAGTCAACATGTGCACAAACAATACTACACAAAGACATGGGTGGAAACAGAAGGTTAAATACACAACACTTAATGAGGGAATGAAAACCAGGTGTGTGGGAAAACAAGACAAAACAAATGGAAAATGAAAAATGGATCGGCGATGGCTAGTAGACCGGTGACGTCGACCGCCAAACACTGCCCGAACAAGGAGAGGAACCGACTTCGGCAGAAGTCGTGACACACTCTTCATATTTTCAAGCAGGGTGGTGGTTGCATCATGTTATGCCTATGCTTGTCAATGGCACGGATGAAGGAGTTTTTTGGGATAAAAATAAACTGAATCAAGGTAAGCATAGGCAAAATTCTAGAGGAAAACCTTGTTCAGTCTGCTTTCCAACAGACACTGGGAGATGAATTCACCTTTCAGCAGGACAACAACCTAAAACACAAGACCAAATATACATTTGAGTTGCTTACCAAGACAACGTTGAATGCTCCTGAGTGGCCTAGTTACAGTTATGACTTAAATCGGCTTGAAAATCTATGGCAACACTTGAAAATGGCAGTCTAGCAATAATACACAACTAACTTAAAGAAATTTTTTACAATTTAGGTTTGCAAAGCTCTTAGAGACTTACCTAGAGAGCTGCCAAAAGGTGATTCTAACAGTGGTGTGAATAGCTAGGTCAATTAAATATTTCTGTATTTCATTTTCAATGCATTGCAAAAATGTAAAAAAATACATTTTCACTTTATGGGGTATTATGGGGTATTTTGTGTAGATGGGAGAGATTTGTATTTCATGTTATCCATCGATTTCAGGCTGTAACACAACCAAATGTGAAATGGGTCAAGAGCAATGAATACTTTCTTAAAGCAGTCAGGCCTAGGTATACACTTGTTGGGCCAAGCAAAAATGTCAGTGTGGAAGACCAGAAAACACTTGATTCAGGGGGCGGATTGTACGGACCCCAGAGCTGTGCTGCTATGGCTGGTACACACTGGAGCATGTATATGGGGGGCTATTCAACTGTCTCTAGGATTTTGTAGGGGTGTGGGTGAGGAAGGGGGATTGTACAATGGATAATAAAGGGGAGTTTGTTTTTATATTTTCTAGGTCTGTTAAAATTAAGTTACATTTGTACTTTTAATTATATGCATTGCCTTCGGAAAGTATTCAGACCCCTTGACTTTTTCAACATTTTGTTAAGTTACAGCCTTATTCTAAGAAAAATATTCCCACCTTAATCTACACACATTACCCCATAATGACAAAGCAAAAAAGCGTTTATTTAAATATTTTTGCTTCTTAAAAAATAAAATAATAATAATAATATTACATTTACATAAGTATTCAGACCATTTACTCTGGACTTTGTTGAAGCACCTTTGGCAGCGATTACGGCGCTGCCAAAGTGATTATGGAAGACACTACAAGCATGGCACACTTGCATTTGGGGAGATTCTCTTATTCCTCTCTTTAGATAATCTCAAGCTTTGTCAGGTTGAATGGGGAGCGTTGCTGCACAGCTATGTTCAGGTCTCTCTAGAGATGTTCAATCAGGTTTAAGTCCAGGTTCTGGCTGGGCCACTCAAGGACATTCAGAGACTTGTCTTGGCTGTGTGTTTAGGGTTGTTGTCCTGTTGGAAGGTGAACCTTTGCCTAGTCTGAGGTCCTGAGCCTTCTGGAGCAGGTTTTCATCGAGGATCTCACTGTACTTTGGTCCGTTCACCTTTACCTTTATCCTGACTAGTCTAACAGTCCCTGCCGCTGAAAAACATCCTCACAGCACGATTCTGCCACCACCATGCATCAGTGCAGTGGATGGTGCCAGGTTTCCTTCAGACGTGACGCTTAGCATTCAGGCCAAAGAGTTCAATCAGTCCAGAGAATCTTGTTTCTCATGAGAGAGTCTTTAGGTGCCTTTCGGCAAACTCCAAGTGGGCTGTCATGTGCCTTTTACTGAGGAGGGGCTTCTGTCTGGCCACTCTACCATAAAGGCCCGATTGGAGAGCTGCAGAGATGGTTGTCCATCTGGAAGATTCTACCATCTCCACAGAAGAACCCTTGATGTCTGTCAGAGTGACCATTGGGTTCTATGTCACCTCCCTGACCATGGCCATTCTTCCCTATTTCTCAGTTTTTGCCGGGCGGCCAGCTCTAGGAAGAGTCTTGGTGGTTTCAAACTTTTTCAATGTAAGAATGACGGAGGCCCCCTAAGGGCGCTGTACTGCAGCGCCAGCTGTGCCATCAGAGTTCCTGGGTTCGCGCCCAGGCTCTGTCGTAACCGGCCGCGACCGGGAGGTCCGTGGGGCGACGCACAATTGGCCTAGCGTCGCCCGGGTTAGGGAGGGCTTGGTCGGTAGGGGTGTCCTTGTCTCATCTCGCACCAGCGACTCCTGTGGCGGGCTGGGCGCAGTGTGCGCTAACCAAGGTGGCCAGGTGCACGGTGTTTCCTCCGGTGCATTGGTGTGGCTGGCTTCCGGGTTGGATGCACGCTGTGTTAAGAAGCAGTGCGGCTTGGTTGGGTTGTGTATCGGGGAGGACGCATGACTTTCAACCTTCGTCTCCCCCGAGCCCGTACGGGAGTTGTAGCGATGAGACAAGATAGTAGCTACAACAACAATTGGATACCACGAAATTGGGGAGAAAAAGGGGTAAAAATTCAAAAAAATAAATAAAAAAAAATAAAAATAAAAAAAAGAATGACGGAGGCCCATGTGTTCTTGGGGACCTTCAATGCTGCACAAATGTTTTGGTACCCTTCCCCAAATCTGTGCCTCGACACAATCCTGTCTTGGAGCTCTACGGACAATTCCTTCAACCTCATGGCTTGGTTTTTGCTCTGACATGCACTGTCAACTGTGGGACCTTATATAGACAGGTGTGTGCCTTTACAAATCATGTCCAATCAACTGACTTGACCACATGTGGGCTCCAAACAACTTGTAGAAACATCTCAAGGATGATCAATGGAAACAGGATGCACCTGAGCTCAATTTCGAGTCTCATAGCAATACTTATGTAAATAAGGTATTTCTGGTTTGAATTTGTAATGCATTTGCAAAAATGTCAAGAAACCTGTTTCCGCTTTGTAATTATGGTGTGAAAGGTGTCAGCACATTAACGGTGGGAATTAGCTCGCTGTGGACTACTGTACTCTACGCTACACATACACACACAAACATGCACACACACACATGTAGACTCTCACACACACACACACAGACACACACGCACACAGACAGACAAGCATGTACGCACACACAAACAGACACAGTCAGGCCATGCAGTGGCATGATACATTACTGTGTAATAAAAGATATTGAAAAATACATGCTATTCAAAACTGCTCAACTCTAACTTAGAAAACATAATCAATACCTATATCACGATTCAGGATATGACCCAGATGCAGACACAGGAGGCGGATAAAGGGCAGGTCACAGGGGCAGGTAAAGGGCAGGTCACAGGGGCAGGTCACAGGGGCAGGTAAAGGGCAGGTAACCGTGGCAGGTAAAGGGCAGGTCGAGGGCAGCCAGTGGTTCGTAATCCAAGGCAGGGTTAAACAGGGACAGAACGGCAGGCAGGCTCAGGGTCAGGGCAGGCAGTAAGGTTAGATCCGGGAGACTGAAAAACGAACTTGAAAGCAGGAGAAACGGGAAACACTCTGGAAAGACCTGACAAGACATGACGAACTGGCAACAGACAAACAGAAAACGCAGGTATAAATACACAGTGGATAATGTGGAAAAATAGGAGACACTTGGTGGGCGGTGGAGACCCAAGACAGGTGAAACAGATTAGAGTGTGACAACCTAAGCTTATAAAAGCTTGAAAAATGTGTAAGTTATGCATATCCAAATGTATAAACTATGTGTATTTATATTACTGTACACAAGGTTTGTGTAATTCCTCAAACACAAGGTAAGCTAACTCAGAATACGTATGTAGGGCATACTGTACACGTATGTATACTGTACATACTCATAAAACATAAGCCATATCTATACAACACATTAACATACGTGAGAACAATGAGAGGTTCCATAATGTGGTCCCTCGCCTTTTTCTCTCACCCTCTTCATCATACGTCCCTCTCGTCCCTCACTTCATTCTATTCTTCTCTCTCTCCCAGACCTTTCTGTGCAACACACCTGTGCCTCCCTTCTGTCTCCGATGGAGAGTGTCGGAGCTCGCCATAGGTGGGAGCCAAGCATTGGTGCGGTTTGGGCGTCGATGTCACATTTGCGCGTGAGAATACGTTGGGATCGGGGTTGTGGAGAGGGGTGTGGAAGGGGGTGTGGGGAGAGGTGTGATCACGGTGGAGAAGACAGGAAAAGCATTCTCTATCACCTATTAAAGCCTCAGGTAGGGGGCCTAGATGAGGTAATAGATATCATTTCCATTCTGTGATTAATCCGCATCACAAAAAACACCCTATTCCCTATTCAGTGCATTACTTTTGAACAGGACCCATAGGGCACTAGTAAAAAGTAGTGCACTAAATATAGCTTAGGATGCCATTTGGTACGAAATCCTCATGTGACCCTGGTTCACTACCAGTGTTTATGCAATCCCAATGACAATTACTTCAAATTTAACAAAGAGATTCGATTTGACAGGTCAAAGATGAGACGTCATTACAAATGTTCTCTGGGAAAATGTTATTGTACTTTGAGTTCATGATTACTTTGTTCTGTGATGATTCTGGGGTTGTGAGGAGGCAGAGGGTGGAATCCTAACACGTGATAACATAATACAATTTTTTGGTCCTGAACTGTGTCAAATAATGACTATAAATGGAAGTGCATTAACACAGATATGGCATAGAGGAGAGAGTGACAAAGAAACAGGAAGAGTGAGGAAGAAAGAAATTGATTCAGAGATAGAGACAGAGAGAAAGAGGGAGCTATAGAACATCAAAGAGATGCAGTAAGTACAAGCCTTTATGCTGGAAGAGGAGCAGGAGAAGCAGGAGAGGCCTCCATTGATGGCACCACTTGCTCCAGGGAGATATGGGTGGGGTCCTGTAATCTTTCCAGTTCAAGCAAACAATTAGCATATGTTCGTAGATTAGAAGCCCCCCCCCCCCTTACACAGGCCATTACACAGGCCAGCATATGCACCACAATTTTAGAAAGCAACCCCCCCCCCCCCCCAGACCTCCAATCCCTACGTTGTCGTGGGGAGACCCCCAGCCCAGCCACCCATGTTTCTGTGGTGGTGGGGTTTGTTCAGTCAGTCAGCCAGTCAGTCACCTGGGTCCGGGAGGACAGCTGCGGATGATGAATTGTTCATTTGTTCTGTCCTCGCAGGGGAGAGACCCCCAGGCCATTATACAGGCCAGCATATGCACTACAATTTTAGAAAGCAACCCCCCCCCCCCCCCCTCCCTTCAACCATCTCCTATTCACATCATACAAACCATAGAGCAATGGAGGCATGGGAAAGCAGGGGGAGGCAGGGATCCCAGACCCCATATTTGATGTGCGTCAGGGGGGTCACAGAAGGTCATGTTTGGGGGTCTGGAGAGAGGAGGAGAATGGAGACATAGCCCCAAAACCTAACCCTGGGGTAGAGGACTGACTGTCTACGCACCCAACAGACACGCACACACACACACACAAAGACATATAGAGAAACACAAACACACACAAAGACATATGGAGACACACACACACACACAAACCCATTGCTCACAGACAAATAGATTCTGCGCTAGGATGCACTCGTGACCACGGGATGAAATTCCTATTAAAGATAGCGATCACAAGCCGAAAGCTTACAGGCTACATTCACCTTGAAGCTAACACTACCACAGCACTGGCATTCAAAATACAGTCTCAGTGACTTCATAACACATATTGATTCAACTCCCACTTTATGCTCACTGATTGTTGTTGGTATAAATGTATTTCTGGGGAAAAAGGCAAAGGGCCATGATATCAAATCGTCACATTAAACACATTCACCGCTTTCCAGGGGAGTGGAGGGGCGCCTTTGTCCAAAATGGCACCCTATTCCCTATAGGCTCTGGTCAAATGTAGTGCACTATATAGTGAATAGGGTACAATTTGTGAAGTGTGTGAAGACATGTGGTGGAAGCTCGAGATGGGCAGTGGTGTATAAATATGTAGTGAAGACCAGGGAGAGTAGAGGCCTTTTTCTAAATCAGCTGGATTTATGAAAGCAGATTGATCTGGGTGCCTTTGAAAATGACCTTCTCTTAACTAGCCCCTGCAGATGGATTTGTAATCCTTTCCTGATCACTAAAGACCCCTGTAACTATATCTCGTTTCAGTCATAGTAAACACACTATTCTATACCCCTGTGATCACTCCATTCCACTCCTGGCTAAAATGTTGCCTCTGGAGACAAAACCTCTCTCATCATCACTCGATGCCTAGGCTTACTGTACTCCACTGTACTCACATCCTACCATAACCTTGTCTGTACATTATGATTTGAATCTATTCTTCCGTGCCAAGAAACCTGCTCCTTTTACTCTCTGTTCCAAAAGCACTAGACTACCAGTTCTTTTAGCATTCAGCCGTACTCTTATCCTACTCTTCCTCTGTTCCTCTGGTGATGTAGAGGTTAACCTCCTATAGCACAACACATATTACTCATATGTACACTGCAAGGCTGTGACAACATTTTGGAATAATGGTCATTTGTCAGTCAAATGACCACAGTCACCATTATAATCATTCTCCTCTCCTCTTCTCCTGACTGTCAGAGTGTGTCCTGTTTTTGGTAAGCAATTGGGTGCATGTATTTCATGATACTGAAGTGTGGATGAGTCTGTTTGACTCTTTACAACGTGAAGAAACTTTGTTGCTCCTTGTTTCAGCAAGGTTTTGTAGCAAACAAGGTTCCAAAATTAGAAAACTGTCTAGTTTGGCTCCTCGTCTGTCCGTATATTGGCTGCTAGGTATGATCCAAGCTACTTCACTGCTTGGTTTTGGGTAAAGTTAGTCGTTTTTAAAAGTTAATTTAAAAAAAAGTTTATGACGGTTATTCTATTTTCCTGACGGTCTTAATCCATAATCGTTGGTTCATACAATTACTGTGCCATGCCAACTCATATAATTCCTAAATATAGTGTACCTCATTATTTTACTAACACAGCATGGCTTTACCTCCCTTAATACTTTTATTCCCTTTAACACTTAATAAATATGACAAAACCAGTTTTTAGGCCCCTGTTCCGGCTTGATCCAGGTTGTCTCAGGTTGCTCCAAGTTGTTCCAGGTTGTTCCAGGTTGTCCCAGGTTGCTCAAGGTTTTTCCGGACTGATTTGAGTCATTACAGGGATGATTCATTCCTTGTGTGTTTGTGTGTGTGTGTGTGTGTGTGTGTGGGGGGGGGGGGCTGTCTGGGAGGGGGGGGGATAAACAGTGTCATTTCATATTTTGGCATCATCAACCTATCATTTCTGTCATTTGATGTGAAGCTAAGCCATGCTAATAAAGTTCTGAACTTTAAGAAGAGGAAGGATAAGAACATTCAAAAATTATGAAAACAAATAATCAGTATTAATTCACCTTTGACTCTGTAATTCGGATGGGACCAGGCTCACGTCTGTAAACAACCACAATAAACAGGTATATGAGAGAAAGAATGAAAGAAACAGAAAAAAGACATGAAGTAGAAGATGAGATTAATATTTCCATGGCTGATCTGCTGGAGCAGTTTTCAGGAGGTTAAGGCGAAGAGCAATCCAGCAGTATAGTCCTGGATCAAAGTCTTTGAGATATGGATCCTGGGGCTCTCCCTCTCTCAGTACCCAGCTTAGCTATCATACCCGTGGACAGACAGATCAATACACCTTCTTTCTTTCCCTCCGTCTTCAAGGAGAGTTTTTGGCAGAGCTTTCATGGGGTCCTCGTGCTCTGCCCTAATGACATGGTGGGAGCCTGATCAGTTAGACTCCGGGGTTAGCTCCCACAGCACCACATTTTGATGGATTTAATGTGGTGAATATTTTGTATATATGTGAGTATGGTCTGGGTTATTAAAATTATCTTTGTGAATACATATACCGTACATTATAGATTAGCATGGGTATTATGGAGAATGAATGGAGAAATTATAAGTAGTTGATATTTAGTTTGGAAGGGGATGTTGGATGTTGGTGTAGTCACGCTTATATTTACAGACTCAATTATTTTCTGTTGGCACAGGTGATTGCTTATTTCTCTTAGAAATCTGTAAGGAAAACAAAGCAAGCAACATAATATTAATTTCAGGAATAAAGTCTGCTTTGTAGTGAATTGGACTTCGATGTTCAACCGGATGCATTAATGTACTGATCGATACCATTAACGTTGAAGAAAAAAAACTTGGGCCTGGAACCTGGACTCTCCCTTTTGAAAAACATTAGACCCACCAACCAGCTCTGTCTGTGTCTAAAATGGCACCATATTCCCTACATACAGTGGCTTGCGAAAGTATTCACTCTGTCACGTTCTGACCTTTATTTCCTTTGTTTTGTATTCATTTAGTATGGTCAGGGCGTGAGTTCGGTGGGCAGTCTATGTTTGTTTTTCTATGTTTTGGGGTATTTCTATGTTTATGTATGGTTCTCAATCAGAGGCAAGTGTCATTAGTTGTCTCTGATTGAGAATCATACTTAGGTAGCCTGGGTTTCACTGTGTGTTTGTGGGTGATTGTTCCTGTCTCTGTGTTTTGCACCAGACAGGGCTGTTTTTGGTTTTCCACGTTTTTTGTTTTGTAGTGTTTGTGTTTATCCTTTTGTTATTAAACATGAATCAATATAATCACGCTGCTTTTTGGTCCGCCTCTACTTCACCACAAGAAGACCGTTACACACTCCCTTTGCATTTTTCCTATTTTGTTGCCTTACAACCTGGAATTAAAAGGGATTTTGGGGGGGGGGGGGGTTGAATCATTTGATTTACACAACATGCCGACCACTTTGAAGATGCAAAATATATTTTATTGTGACACAAACAAGAAATAACACAAAAAAAACTGAACTTGAGCGTGCACAACTATTCACCCCCCGAAGTCAATACCTTGTAGAGTCACCTTTTGCAGTAATTACGGCTGCTAGTCTCTTGGGGTATGTCTCTATAAGCACATCTGGCCGCTGGGATTAATGCCCATTCTTCAAAGCAAAACTGCTACAGCTCTTTCAAGTTGGACGGGTTCTGCTGGTGTACAGCAATTTAAGTCATACTACAGATGTTCAATTGGATTGAGGTCTGGGATTTGACTAGGCCATTCCAAGACATTTAAATGTTTCCCCTTAAACCACTCAAACGTTGCTTTAGCAGTATGCTTAGGTTCATTGTCCTACTGGAAGGTGAACCTCAGTCTGAAACAGGTTTCCCTCAAGAAATTCCCTGTATTTAGCGCCATCCATCATTCCTTCAATTCTGACAAGTTTCCCAGTCTCTGCCGAAGAATAACATCCCCACAGCATGATGCTGCCACCACCATGCTTCACTGTGGGGATGGTGTTCTCGGGGTGAGGTGTTGGGTTTGCACCATACAAAACATTTTCCTTGATGGCCAAAAAGCTCTGTTTTAGTCTCATCTGACCAGAGTACCTTCCTATGTATGGGGAGTCTCCCTACATTACTTTTGGTGAACACCCAAAGTGTTTGCTTATTTCTTTCCGTAAGCAATGGCTTTTTTTCTGGCCACTCTTCTTTAAAGCCCAGCTCTATGGAGTGTACGGCTTAAAGTGGTCCTATGGACAGATACTCCAATCTCCGCTGTGGAGCTTTGCAGCTCCTTCAGGGTTATCTTTGGTCTCGTTTTGTTGCCCTAACTGATTAATGTCCTCCTTGCCTAGTCCGTGAGTTTGGTGGGCGGCCCTCACTTGGCAGGTTTGGTGTGGTGCCATATTCTTTCATTTTTTTTAAACAATAGATTTAATGCTGCTCTGTGGGATCTTCAAAGTTTCTGATATGTTTTTATAACTCAACACTGATCTGTACTTCTACACAACTTTGTCCCTGACCTATTTGGAGAGCTCCTTGGTTTTCATGGTGCCGCTTGCTTGGTGGTGCCCCTTGCTTAGTGGTGTTGCAGACTCTTGGGCCTTTCAGAACAGGTGTATATATACTGAGATCATGTGAAACTTAGATTGCACACAGGTGGTCTTTATTTAACTAATTATGTGACTTCTGAGGGTAATTGGTTGCACCATATCTTATTTAGGTGCTTCATAGCAAAGGGGGTGAATACATACAGTGGGGCAAAAAAGTATTTAGTCAGCCACCAATTGTGCAAGTTCTCTCACTTAAAAAGATGAGAGAGGCCTGTAATTTTCATCATAGGTACATTTCAACTATGACAGACAAAATGAGAAAAAAAATCCAGAAAATCACATTGTAGGATTTTTTATGAATTTATTTGCAAATTACGGTGGAAAAAAAGTATTTGGTCAATAACAAAAGTTTATCAATAACAAAAGTATATGCATGCACCACAAGTCATTTTTTTCATTTCACTTCACCAATTTGGACTATTTTGTGTATGTCTGTTACATGAAGTCCAAATAAAAATGCATTTAAATTACAAGTTGTAATGCAACAAAATAGGAAAAACGTCAAGGGGGATGAATACTTTTGCAAGGCACTGTAATGCACTACTTTTGTCAAATGTAGAGCACTATATAAGGAATAGGTTGCCATTTGCAACACAGATACACTCTCTCTCAGTGGTCATCAAACAGGGCTATGATTTGACCTAAGGTGAATATTACATCAAAGATAGGTATTTTGTCTTTCAGTAGTGATTTTCTGTATTTTTTTCAGCATCTGTAGTAGAAGTTGTAGTAGAAGTTGTTTTGAAAGGAAGAGGAAGAGGAGGAGGAGGAGGAAGGTGAGGAAGAGGATGAGGAAGATGAAGAAAAGGAGGAGAAGGGGAGGAGGAGGTGGTGGAGGAGTAGGAGGAGTGTTCTGTTCAATAGATCAATGCACCTTTAGCTCACAGCTGGTACAAATGCTACAATTTTGCAATATATATTGCCAGGTATCCAGTATTGCAGGT
This sequence comes from Oncorhynchus mykiss, assembly GCF_057628025.1. Lineage (NCBI taxonomy): Eukaryota > Metazoa > Chordata > Actinopteri > Salmoniformes > Salmonidae > Oncorhynchus > Oncorhynchus mykiss. The sequence goes on from NC_143046.1 coordinate 78,558,466, forward strand.
AATCTTCAGAATTAAGATCGTCTTTACACTTCAACATACAAATGATTATCTTATTCACTTATTTTCCCCACTGTTGAGAAGCACTGTCCGGTATAACAATCCACAATGCTGAAATCAAGCAGTGGATCCTTGCTTCTTAAATCAGCTGCATGGGGAATGAACAGCCAAAGGGTTCTGTGGAAACGGTGTCATTCATACTCTCCATAGGGCTCTGGTGAATGTACAGAATTGGGTGCCATTTGAGATGCATATTGAGTGTCTCAGTCAATGTGGTGTGACTGGGATGGATGTATCTCTCTCCTGGCATTGTAAGCCCAGGCAGTATGTCCTCCAGGAGGGGACTGGCAGTGCTTGTTAAAGCCTGGTTTGCTAGCTGGGCTCCATGCATCTTTACAGGTTACAGGAATGTGTCAGCAGTAATCTGTTGGCCGGCCATCACTGGAAATGTAAAATGGCAAACTAATGAAAGCATTGTGATACTCTGTGGCAGGGAGAGGGAGAGTTGGATTTAATTGTGTCTATTTAATGCAGCTGTGTCGGGGCTCTCTGACTGGGGTTACGGAGAGAATAAGAATTTGTCTCTGGTGAGATCACCAGAGTTGGTGTTGATTAATGAGGATCTTTGCAATTGCTTTTTAAGTAAACAGAAGTGGCCAAGAATGAGGTTTAATGACCCTCTGTGTGTAAGCGCTGGCAAAAGACAGCCGTTTGGTTTCAGTTAGGTCCGCTGCAGAGGGGAGAGGAGGGGAGAGGAGGGGACAGGAGGGGAGAGGAGGGGAGAGGAGGGGACAGGAGGGGAGAGGAGGGGAGAGGAGGGGAGAGGAAAGACGGCAGCGTCGCCCACTCTGCATTACCAGAGTGATCTCCCTCATCCCAGTGTCTTCAGCAGCGCCTACCAGCCAGCTTCTCCAGCTCTGAGTGTGAAATGAAATGTGAACACTGACCAACTGGAAGGTATAGAACACAGTCAAAGGCCACCTTGTATGAGTTAGTTTTGGTGCTAGGTGTCTTCATTTCCCCCCATCTCTCTCTGTGACCTGGAGAAGGGGAGAGAACGCTGTCCGAAGCAGCAGTGGTGTAAACAGTGCCTGTAGGATGGGGTGCCACTCTTCTCGGAGGTTTGGGGTACAGCTCATTGCTTGGAGAGAGAGCAGTAATCCGATACTGAGTGAGTGCCAGGGACTCCACTCGGTGCTTATTTCAGTGGCTTACATTTAGGAGAACATTAGAAGACTGCCGCTAAAGGTCTTATGCCACAGTGGCCACCTCTGCTATGTGCTGCTACTGTATGTACTGCCGGGATGCACCCTATTTCCTACATAACCAGAGCCCTATGATATCAGGGAAAGAAAGAGGCACCAATTGGTATTTTCTAGCTCAGGCGAGATATACAGTGCCTTGCGAAAGTATTCGTCCCCCTTGAACTTTGCGACCTTTTGCCACATTTCAGGCTTCAAACATGAAGACATAAAACTGTATTTTTTTGTGAAGAATCAACAACAAGTGGGACACAATCATGAAGTGGAACAACATTTATTGGATATTTCAAACTTTTTTAACAAATCAAAAACTGAAAAATTGGGCGTGCAAAATTATTCAGCCCCCTTAAGATAATACTTTGTAGCGCCACCTTTTGCTGCGATTACAGCTGTAAGTAGCATGGGGTATGTCTCTATCAGTTTTGCACATCGAGAGACTGACATTTTTTCCCATTCCTCCTTGCAAAACAGCTCGAGCTCAGTGAGGTTGGATGGAGAGCATTTGTGAACAGCAGTTTTCAGTTCTTTCCACAGATTCTCGATTGGATTCAGGTCTGGACTTTGACTTGGCCATTCTAACACCTGGATATGTTTATTATTGAACCATTCCATTGTAGATTTTGCTTTATGTTTTGGATCATTGTCTTGTTGGAAGACAAATCTCCGTCCCAGTCTCAGGTCTTTTGCAGACTCCATCAGGTTTTCTTCCAGAATGGTCATGTATTTGGCTCCATCCATCTTCCCATCAATTTTAACCATCTTCCCTGTCCCTGCTGAGGAAAAGCAGGCCCAAACCATGATGCTGCCACCACCATGTTTGACAGTGGGGATGGTGTGTTCAGCTGTGTTGCTTTTACGCCAAACATAACGTTTTGCATTGTTGCCAAAAAGTTCAATTTTGGTTTCATCTGACCAGAGCACCTTCTTCCACATGTTTGGTGTGTCTCCCAAGTGGCTTGTGGCAAACTTTAAACAACACTTTTTATGGATATCTTTAAGAAATGGCTTTCTTCTTGCCACTCTTCCATAAAGGCCAGATTTGTGCAATATACGACTGATTGTTGTCCTATGGACAGAGTCTCCCACCTCAGCTGTAGATCTCTGCAGTTCATCCAGAGTGATCATGGGCCTATTGGCTGCATCTCTGATCAGTCTTCTCCTTGTATGAGCTGAAAGTTTAGAGGGACGGCCAGGTCTTGGTAGATTTGCAGTGGTCTGATACTCCTTCCATTTCAATATTATCGCTTGCACAGTGCTCCTTGGGATGTTTAAAGCTTGGGAAATCTTTTTGTATCCAAATCCGGCTTTAAACTTCTTCACAACAGTATCTCGGACCTGCCTGGTGTGTTCCTTGTTCTTCATGATGCTCGCTGCGCTTTTAACGGACCTCTGAGACTATCACAGTGCAGGTGCATTTATACGGAGACTTGATTACACACAGGTGGATTGTATTTATCATCATTAGTCATTTAGGTCAACATTGGATCATTCAGAGATCCTCACTGAACTTCTGGAGAGAGTTTGCTGCACTGAAAGTAAAGGGGCTGAATAATTTTGCACGCCCAATTTTTCAGTTTTTGATTTGTTAAAAAAGTTTGAAATATCCAATAAATGTCGTTCCACTTCATGATTGTGTCCCACTTGTTGTTGATTCTTCACAAAAAAATACAGTTTTATATCTTTATGTTTGAAGCCTGAAATGCAAAAGGTCGCAAAGTTCAAGGGGGCCGAATACTTTCGCAAGGCACTGTATATTAGTATATTAAGGAGTCTCAGTGTAATGTATGAGATGGAATTTAAAAAAGCTTTGAACAGCCTTAAATAAATGAAACTATTTCACAAAAGGGGGAAACACAACTAGCTCATTGGCCCTAAACATTTTAAATCAAACCCTGCACTTTAAAAAATAAACTATCGAACAATGTTCCTAATAAAAATGAAAGCGTTTAACTCTATAGCATTAAGCTACAATTATTATTTCACATAAGAGGAACCACCCTCTATGATGTGGTATTACAATATCTAAATACAGCAGATGATTGGTTTAGTGCATACTGTCCGTCATGTGTTCTTAAGTCAAGGCAGCTGTTCTGAGTGCTCTATGCTTCTGAAGTAGAGCTATGATACCATAACACAGCCATTTCCCCAGTCGTATAGTTCTCACATGCTGTTCGTGTAAACTCTTGACACATCCCAAATGCCACACTATTCCATTTATTGTGCACTACTTTTGACCAGGGCTCATAGGGCTTGGTTGTGGAATATATGGAAAAGGGTGCTATATTTCCTGATCCTGATTTGCTGCTGTCATTCTTTAACCTTTCGAGATTCATTTTTTATTTTAACATTCAAACTGCTTTTCTTCTTAATTCTTTTTGGCTAGGTATCACATGGAATGTTAAGATGGAATCATTCATTTTTATAACAAAACAATGCAACAATGCCCTATAACCTGTGTCTGCACTTTCTAATGACGCTGGGACTGCAGTATGGAGACTAGTGATCAAAGTTGATTTCCATGTGTTTTGAATTGACAGATGACTTCAAGGCCTATTAAACAAATTGGGAGACTCCACACACACACACACACACACACACACACACACACACACACACACACACACACACACACACACACACACACACACACACGCGCATGCATGAACACACATACACGCAGACATGCCATCTCTGGGCGTTAATCTCAGTTTTAGGCCAAGGCAGCATTGCTCTCTCTCTCCCTCTCTGTGGGCTTCTCATTACACACTGTTCAGAAACCATTACGAATTAGGCCAGGACCAAAACCCAGTGGAGAGGAGGTCTAGATGCCTGTTAATAACTGTGTTTGCACCCCACTGAAAGACGGGCACAGGGCAGCCCCCTCTGCCAAACACGACCACAGAGCAGCTCCCTGCTACACTGACTGGATATCTCTCTCTCGTCTGCACCAGTGAGTTGATAAAAGTTACAGAACAAAAAAATTCACCATTGAATCCATCAGTTGAAGCTACAGATATCTGTCTTTTTGCATTGGCAGCGTCTCAATCTTCCACATCTGTGGCTAAAGGTGGTAGTGCTAGAGTGGTGTTTGTCAGACAGTGAGACATCCTGTAAATCGCTCTTCTCACTTACTGTAAATGTCTGTAGCTTCTGAACTATGACCACTCTACGGAAAGGGGAGGCGCGCACGTGTAGCTCTATGACCCCCACAAGTGTCACGGGACTCATTTGAAGGTAACCAGTATCAGTTTTAAAAAATGAATGGAAGCCTGTAGGTAGTTTTGTGCCTAACCAAAAAATGGGGTTAAATATGTGTTAAAAAAAAAAATATATATATATATATATATATATATATATATATATATAGATATATATATAAAATATATATACAGTACCAGTCAAAAGTTTAGACACACCTACTCATTCATTATTTTTTATTATTTTCTACATTAAATAACATATATGGAATAATAGTAGTAACCAAAAAAGTGTTAAATAAATCAAAATATATTTAAGATTCTTCAAAGTAGGTGTAACGTCAGGTGAGTGATGAGTGAGGAGTCAAATGCAGAGAGCGAAGTGAATGGGAAAAAATGCTTTAAAACCTAACAGGTCCAAACATGGGTGAATGCCTGGCTAAATCACTGGCGCTAAACAAACCCAAAACCTAGTTACAAACACTGGACAGTGAAAACCCCAAAACAAACACGATACATCACCAAACGTAACAACCAACAAACCCGCACTAACACCAGCGGGCAAAACAAACTTAAATAACACCCAACCCAAAAACTCCAACAAGGAACAGGTGAAAACAATTAGACAGAAACAAACGAAGAGGAAAAAGGGATTGGTGGCAGCTAGTAGACCGGCGATGACGACCGCAGAGCGCCACCCGAACAGGAAGGTGGTATTCGTGACAGTAGCCACCCTTTGCCTTGATGACAGCTTTGCACACTCTTGGCATTCTTTCAACCGGCTTCATGACGTAGTCACCTGGAATACATTTCAATTGACAGGTGTGCCTTATTAAAAGTTAATTTGTGTAAATAATTTTCTTCTAAATATGTTTGAGACAATCAGTTGTGTTGTGACAAGGTAGGGGTAGTATACAGAAGATAGCCCTATTTGGTAAAAGAGCAAATCCAATTTATGACAAGAACAGCAAAGAGAAACGACAGTCCATCTTAACTTTAACTTTGTCCATCAAATTTGAATGTTTCTTCAAGTGTAGTTGCAAAAACCATCATGCGCTATGATGAAACTGTCTCTTATGAAGACCACCACAGGAAAGGAAGACCCAAAGTTACCTCTGCTGCAGAGGATGAATTCATTAGAGTTAACTGCACCTCAGATTGCAGCCCCAATAAATGCTTAACAGTTCAAGTGACAGACACATATAAGCAACAACTGTTCAGAGGAGACTGTGTAAATCAGGCCTTCATGGTAAAATTGCTGCAAAAAAAACACTGCTAAAGGACAACAAAAAATAAGAAGAGACTTGCTTAGGCCAAAAAACACAAGCAATGGACATTAGACCTGTGGAAATCTGTCCTTTGGTCTGATGAGTCCAAATCTGCGATTTTTGGCTCTAACCGCCGTGTCTTTGTGAGACACAGAATAGGTCTCCGCGTGTGTGGTTCCCAACGTGAAGCATGGAGGAGGAAGTGTGATGGTGTGGGGGTGCTTTTTTAGTGGCACTGTTAATGATTTGTTTTAGAATTCAAGACATGCTAAACCAGCATAGCTACCACAGCATTCTGCAGCAATACGCCATCCTTCTGGTTTGAACTTAGTGGGACTATCACTTGTTTTTCAACAGGACAATAACCCCCCCCCCCCCCCACATCTTAGAATTACAGTTTTCCTGTCAGTTTGCATTCATGTCACCATGTACCCAATACCAGCAACATATTCACTCTGTACCCAATACCAGCAACATATTCACTCTGTACCCAATACCAGCAACATATTCACTCTGTACCCAATACCAGCAACATATTCACTCTGTACCCAATACCAGCAACATATTCACTCTGTACCCAATACCACCAACAGAGTCACTCTGTACCCAATACCACCAACAGGATCACTTGGTACCCAATACCACCAACAGAGTCACTCTGTACCCAATACCACCAACAGGATCACTTAGTACCCAATACCACCAACTGAGTCACTCTGTACCCAATACCACCAACAGGGTCACTCTGTACCCAATACCACCAACATATTCACTCTGTACCCAATACCACCAACAGAGTCACTCTGTACCCAATACCACCAACAGAGTCACTCTGTACCCAATACCACCAACAGAGTCACTCTGTACCCAATACCACCAACAGAGTCACTCTGTACCCAATACCACCAACATAGTCACTCTGTACCCAATACCACCAACAGGGTCACTCTGTACCCAATACCACCAACAGAGTCACTCTGTACCCAATACCACCAACAGGGTCACTCTGTACCCAATACCACCAACATATTCACTCTGTACCCAATACCACCAACAGAGTCACTCTGTACCCAATACCACCAACAGAGTCACTCTGTACCCAATACCACCAACAGAGTCACTCTGTACCCAATACCACCAACATATTCACTCTGTACCCAATACCACCAACAGAGTCACTCTGTACCCAATACCACCAACAGAGTCACTCTGTACCCAATACCACCAACAGAGTCACTCTGTACCCAATACCACCAACAGAGTCACTCTGTACCCAATACCACCAACAGAGTCACTCTGTACCCAATACCACCAACATATTCACTCTGTACCCAATACCACCAACAGAGTCACTCTGTACCCAATACCACCAACAGAGTCACTCTGTACCCAATACCACCAACATATTCACTCTGTACCCAATACCACCAACATATTTACTCTGTACCCAATACCACCAACATATTGACTGTGTACCCAATACCACCAACATATTCACTCTGTACCCAATACCACCAACATATTGACTGTGTACCCAATACCACCAACATATTCACTCTGTACCCAATACCACCAACATATTGACTGTGTACCCAATACCACCAACATATTGACTGTGTACCCAATACCACCAACATATTGACTGTGTACCCAATACCACCAACATATTGACTGTGTACCCAATACCACCAACATATTCTCAGGCAGTTACTAAACTCTGCCACTCAAGTGCTTTGTCAGGTTTGTGAATATTTCCTGGATAGAACTGTTTGTTCACTGGCTGATGGCTTTAACTGGAAATTGGACATGAGTGTTACCATATGTGTATATGCAGGATAAAGCCTACACGACAATAGCAGCACTGTAGCGTATATAACCAGGAAGAAAGTGTCATCACTCTGTGAAATACATTCATATGAACAGAGCCAACAGTTATAAAACAGCTCATCTGTGTGTTGTACTGTTCATTTTCACATTATATTGAAACAAGCTGCACTTACAATCACAGTTAATATTTGACAGGTTCTGAAGTGGTGAGGAAAATTGAATGAAGAAAATAATGATGTTTATTAGCAGGTGCTATCACATACAAAAATTATATTGATATGAAATGTACAGTGCCTTGCGAAAGTATTCGGCCCCCTTGAACTTTGCGACCTTTAGCCACATTTCAGGCTTTTTTAACAAATCAAAAACTGAAAAATTGGGCGTGCAAAATGATTCAGCCCCCTTAAGTTTATACTTTGTAGCGCCACCTTTTGCTGTGATTACAGCTGTAAGTCGCTTGGGGTATGTCTCTATCAGTTTTGCACATCGAGAGACTGACATTTTTTCCCATTCCTCCTTGCAAAACAGCTCGAGCTCAGTGAGGTTGGATGGAGAGCATTTGTGAACAGCAGTTTTCAGTTCTTTCCACAGATTCTCGATTGGATTCAGGTCTGGACTTTGACTTGGCCATTCTAACACCTGGATATGTTTATTTTTGAACCATTCCATTGTAGATTTTGCTTTATGTTTTGGATCATTGTCTTGTTGGAAGACAAATCTCCGTCCCAGTCTCAGGTCTTTTGCAGACTCCATCAGGTTTTCTTCCAGAATGGTCCTGTATTTGGCTCCATCCATCTTCCCATCAATTTTAACCATCTTCCCTGTCCCTGCTGAAGAAAAGCAGGCCCAAACCATGATGCTGCCACCACCATGTTTGACAGTGGGGATGGTGTGTTCAGGGTGATGAGCTGTGTTGCTTTTACGCCAAACATAACGTTTTGCATTGTTGCCAAAAAGTTCAATTTTGGTTTAATCTGACCAGAGCACCTTCTTCCACATGTTTGGTGTGTCTCCCAAGTGGCTTGTGGCAAACTTTAAACAACACTTTTTATGGATATCTTTAAGAAATGGCTTTCTTCTTGCCACTCTTCCATAAAGGCCAGATTTGTGCAATATACGACTGATTGTTGTCCTATGGACAGAGTCTCCCACCTCAGCTGTAGATCTCTGCAGTTCATCCAGAGTGATCATGGGCCTATTGGCTGCATCTCTGATCAGTCTTCTCCTTGTATGAGCTGAAAGTTTAGAGGGACGGCCAGGTCTTGGTAGATTTTCAGTGGTCTGATACTCCTTCCATTTCAATATTATCGCTTGCACAGTGCTCCTTGGGATGTTTAAAGCTGGGGAAATCTTTTTGTATCCAAATCCGGCTTTAAACTTCTTCACAACAGTATCTCGGACCTGCCTGGTGTGTTCCTTGTTCTTCATGATGCTCTCTGCGCTTTTAACGGACCTCTGAGACTATCACAGTGCAGGTGCATTTATACGGAGACATGATTACACACAGGTGGATTGTATTTATCATCATTAGTCATTTAGGTCAACATTGGATCATTCAGAGATCCTCACTGAACTTCTGGAGAGAGTTTGCTGCACTGGAAGTAAAGGGGCTGAATAATTTTGCACGCGCAATTTTTCAGTTTTTGATATGTTAAAAAAGTTTGAAATATCCAATAAATGTCATTCCACTTCATGATTGTGTCCCACTTGTTGTTGATTCTTCAAAAAAAAATACAGTTTTATATCTTTATGTTTGAAGCCTGAAATGTGGCAGGGTAGCCTAGTGGTTAGAGCGTTGGACTAGTAACCGGAAGGTTGTGAGTTCAAACCCCCGAGCTGACAAGGTACAAATCTGTCGTTCTGCCCCTGAACAGGCAGTTAACCCACTGTTCCCAGGCCGTCATTGAAAATAAGAATTTGTTCTTAACTGACTTGCCTGGTTAAATAAAGGTAAAATAAAATAAATAAAAAAAAAGGTCGCTAAGTTCAATGGGGCCGAATACTTTCGCAAGGCACTGTACATAGGCTAGGTAATGTATTTAACTTTTTGCTTACCATCTTCATTCAAGTACCTCTGTGGTTAAACTATTTCTTATCAACATTTAAATTATTTTCCAGCCTTATGTTGAGATATTGGGTACCCAAGTGGCACAGTTGTCTAAGGCACTGCATCTCAGTACTAGAGGCGTCAGTACAGACACCCTGGTTTGATTCCAGGCTGTATCACAACCGGCTGTGATTGGGAGTCCCATAGGGCGGTGCACAATTGTCCCGGAGTCGTCCGGGTTTGGCTGTTCTAGGCCGTCATTGTAAATAATAATTTGTTGTTGTTAACTGACTTGCCTAGTTAAATAAAATGTGAAATAGCTCTATTTCCAATGACTGTCAAAGCACTAACTAACATTAGTACACATTGACTTTAATCATGTCGCTCTGCAAGAACACTAAATTGTATGTACTTCAAAGAAGCAAAAAACTTTAATTTGTTATCGGAATATATCAAGTGGAATATAATAACTGAATTAACAGCCGCAGAGTACAATCAATTAATATTACATAATAGACTTGCCTTTCTTGATTGAATGAGGAGGTAACAGACACCACTGATGGCAATAGAGAGATAAAAAGCAGAGAGAGAGATGTGGGAGGAAGTATGAGGAAGAAGGAGAAGAGAGTGTGTCTCAGGGCATGGCTGTGAGGCCAGGGCAGTGTGTGGTTCTCGGTTAAAACAGACCATGTGCGTTTTATCAGACTTAAACAAACTTTGGCAGTAAACATTCCTGACGCCAGCTAAATTGTGGGTCTGTTTGAAGTATCAGCTTCTCTCTCTCTCTCTCTCTCTCTCTCTCTCTCTCTCTCTCTCTCTCTCTCTCTCTCTCTCTCTCTCATGTTCATATATACAGATATAAGTGTATTTAAGAGGAAGAAGTGGGTGGGTGGGTGACTATGGACAGCTCTCTCTTGGCCAACACAGAGTCTCTTTCAGGGCTGAAGTGTGAGAAAACAAAGTTAGTGGTGGTGGCTCCCAAGACTCTTTCCCCTGTCTCACCCCCCTCAACCCTCCCAGACTGTCTTCCAACCCTGTCTCACACCCCTCCCAGACTGTCCTCCAACCCTGTCTCACCCCCCTCAACTCTCCCAGACTGTCTTCCAACCCTGTCTCACATCCCTCCCAGACTGTCCTCCAACCCTGTCTCACACCCCTCCCAGACTGTCCTCCAATCCTGTCTCACCCCTCAACCCTCCCAGACTGTCTTCCAACCCTGTCTCACACCTCTCCCAGACTGTCCTCCAACCCTGTCTCACACCCCTCCCAGACTGTCCTCCAACCCTGTCTCACCCCCCTCAACCCTCCCAGACTGTCTTCCAACCCTGTCTCACATCCTCCCAGACTGTCCTCCAACCCTGTCTCACACCCCTCCCAGGCCGTCCTCCAACCCTGTCTCACCCCCCTCAACCCTCACAGACTCTCTTCCAACCCTGTCTCACCCCCTCAACCCTCCCAGACTGTCTCACACCCCTCACCTCTCCAGACTCTCCCTCAACACTGTCTCAGCCTCGAGCCTCTCGTCCCTCAACGCTTGTCCAAGCCACCGACCAAAGAATTTTCTATTGGTCCCTGTGTACTATTTATTAATATGTGTTCATATTGTGGTCGGGGCAATTTGCCTATGGAGAATAATGAAAGAGAGAGAAAGAAAGAAAAAGATAAAAAGAAGAAAAAAGAACGAATGGAGAAATAGAAAAAGAGAAAGAAAGAAAGATACACATTACACCTAAAATGTGATTGAAATGTTATAATAAGCTGATCATCTTCCACAACTAGTAGGCATATTCTTTAGCTATTTGAGTCAGTGTGAGCAGAAGGTGGTGGGTGTTGATAGTGTCTACAGAAGGAGACCAGAGGAATCAGTCTGCTGCATGATGTTTTCTTTGACCGGGTTCCTTCTTCACCCTGAGGTGAAGGCCTCTTTCTCTTTTATCAAATACATTTCCTCTTCAGTCACATGTTGTGCTCAAGATGCTCATCTTGCATAGTCAGCCTTGCAGCCTTGCAATCCTTGGAGATGAGTAGGATGTAGAGAGTAGGGTGTTTTCAAACTAGAACATTGCTGAGCTGCCAAGATATATGTTTTGTTAGTTTTTTCTCCTCCACCACCACAAACCTTTGGGGAAGAAGAGATTTGGAAGCTGTTGTTTAGTGGTCTAAAAGCAGTGGTTCTCTGGCCAGTGGTTCTCATATGAAAGCATGGATGCAATCGCTGCTTTTTATCATATAGCAATATTCATCAAACTCCCATAACAGTTTGCATTACTGTGAGCACACATTTCTCATATTTACTGAATAAATGAATTATAATAGTATATTTTAAAATTTCATGGACAGTTTGTGTTTTTCAAAGCAATAAAATAGTTTAAACTTAAATTGTCTTGTAAACATTGATAATTGAACAAAGGATGTGTAATTACAATAAATCTGACACCTTTTTCCTTACCTTATACTTATACCTTATACCTTATAGTAGTTAACATAGTTAATTTCCCCCCAATAAAAGTAGGTGATTGCACGAGTCGAAGTTGTCTAATTTAAGTGGGATGCATTGTTTCAAATTGGCAACAATTTACTACTCTGGCTGTCTTTCTAAGAGACCAATATTTCCCTTTCTGCTTCCAGCTCCTGCAAGCTCTAACAAGCCCATAGAGACTATAAGGATTACATCAATTGGCAAATTGCTGAGTTAAATTAGACAGCACGATTAGTGCATAAGAACGACAGCAAATTGCTTGCTGTGACCTTGTTTATAAACCCTATAGGGTTGTACTAGCAAAAACAAACAGACATCATCTTGGTTCTTTCTTTTCAGGTCATATCCAACACTAACATTTCAGCTAGTGCTGAAATCATATACAAGTGTGTTTTTAAAAAGATTCAGTTCGCTATTATAATTTTCTCAACAAAGTGAATGTATTTCAGTTGTCATGTACAGTACTGTCAGAGGCAGTGCTCTCCAACTCAGCAGCAACGTGATGTGAAATGTGTTGTACAGAACACCCTTAGCAAAACCATGTTCACACCTCACTAACCTATCTAACTCCTGACTCAGGAAATCCCCTAAGATGAGACACATAGGGTCACAGAGAGAGAGAGAGTGAGACAGAGAGCAAGAGAGCAAAAGAGAGAGAGAGAAAGAAAGAAAGAAAGAAATAAAGAAAGAAAGAAAGAAAGAAAGAAAGAAAGAAAGAAAGAAAGAAAGAAAGAAAGAAAGAAAGAAAGAAAGAGAGGAGAGCGAGACAGACAGACAGACTCGCGTGGGATAAACTCTTAGCTTCTCTCCTACTTCGCTACCACAGCCACTGACTGACTGTCTGTCTAGATGTCTGGTGGAACACCAACATTGCACTGTGCAGTAATCCCTTGCAAGTCATACTGGAGACATACGCAACACGTCAGAGTGTGTAAATGTTACCACGTGTCTAGTAGGTCTACAGTACAGCACAATACAACAGGAGTGGATGTATGTACAGGGAGAAGGGGGAGAAGGCATTATACACCTTTCAATAGTTTTCACAAACTGGAAGAACCCTTCATTATAAAATGAATCTTCATCTTTAGCTTGTTTATTCTTATATACCTCACAATGCATTACATAATCTTCTTTGTCATATACCGTACTGAAAACCTTCCTAACTGTGGCAATTTTTTCAAGTGCAATTTTCACATTTACATTGTTGCACGATTTTGCAAATGTTTTATTTGATCCGTCGGAAAATAGAACCGAAGGCCGGAGGCGTACGTAGAGACACTTCGAAAGCGGTTATATAAGAGCGTGTGGTGATGCAGCTCTGTAGTCTCTGAGATGCAGGTGCTGCTGTGTGTTGCTTTGCACCATTTGCACTGATGTGGTCTACTTTCATGAATGTTCCGGCCAAACTATAACCCACCGCAGGTCACGTTTAACCCTTTCCTGTGACACCTAACCAGTGGACTGGAAGGACTATTTTAGGTCACGGGCTTAGATGTATTGAGCAGCACTCAAGGCGTAGCCTACAGGCAAGGCAAACATATACATACACAGATCACTTTGAGACTTGACGGAGACACATATAGATTGACAGAGATGTATATAGAGCAGAAACAATACTAAAGTGTTACTACATCGGAGGGGAAAGTGATATCCGCTAATTGTCAAAATCCAGAAAAGAGCCGTTAAATTCTACAACCACCTAAAAGTAAGCAAACCTTCAACAACAAAGCCATCAACTACAGAGAGATGAACCTGGAGAAGAGTCACCTAAGCAAGCTGAGCTTGGGCCTCTGTTCACAAACAGAACCCACAGAGCCTCAGGACAGCAACAATATTAGCCATGAGAAATCATGAGAAAACCAAAAGATAATTACTTGACACATTGGTAAGAATTAACAAAAAAATAGAGCAAACTAGAATGCTATTTGGCCCTAAACAGAGAGTACAAAGTTGCAGAATACCTGACCACTGTGACTGCTCCAAAATGAAGGACATCTTTGACTATGTACAGACTCAGTGAGCATGGCCTTGCTATTGAGAAAGGCCGCCGTAGGCAGACATGGCTCTCAAAAGAAGACAGGCTATGTGCACACTGCCCACAAAATGAGGAGGAAACTGAGCTGCACTTCCTAACCTCCTGCCCAATGTATAAACATATTAGAGACACATAGTTCCCTCAGATTACACAGACTCACAAAGAATTTGAAAACAAACCCTATTTTGAAAAACTCCCATATCTATTGGGTGAAATACAACAGTGTGCCATCACAGCAGCGTGATTTGTGACCTGTTGCCATGAGAAAAGAGCAACCAGTGAAGAACAAACACCATTGTAAATACAACCCATATTTATGTATATTTATTTTCCCTTTTGTACTTTAACTATTTCACTTGCTTTGGCAATGTAAACATATGTTTCCCATGCCAATAAAGTTCCTTGAATTGAATTGAATTGAGGGAGAAGGAGGGAGCAAGAGAGAGAAAGAGGAGAGAGAGAGATGAGTGAGATAGAGGTTGAGAAATGGGGAGAAAGAGATAGAGAGAGAGAGAGGAAGGGAGAGTGATGGATGGCCTTGACCCACATTCATAATGACCAGGCATTTGACACGGGAGAGGAACATAGGTGCTCATCGCTACGTAGCGCCTGTATATCCATTCACTGAAGTAATAACCCAAACCCCTTTTACTCTCTTTGAGCCCCGGCCAACCATCTGAATCCACTCTGGCCCAAATGAGAAGCTTATTTTTCTAAGTGTCTCTCGTTTGTGCAAACTCGGCACCCTGACTTGTGAAGGGGAAAAGGAGAGAGATAATGGATATAGAGGATCTGTAGTGCCATTGCAGAAGCGTCAGATTATCCTGTCTGGGCTGAAGAATCCCTGGATAGATCAGACTTTCCCTTGTGAGAAAGGTTGATGGATGGTGGGAAATGTGTCTCTGGGAAGTTGTGCTCAACACTTCTCCTAAGAAGGTAGAATTAAGGTACCGACCCGGTAAAATTCCTATGGGAGGCAGGTAGCCTAGCGGTTAGAACATTGGGCCAGTAACCAAAAGGTTGCTAGTTTTAATACCTGAGCTAACAAAGTACAAAAAAATCTGTTGATGGGCCCTAATTTGCTCCAGGGACCTCATACAACTATGGCGAACCCTGTAAAGCAGCAAATGTAACTGCACATATCCTGTGTATGTGACTAGCATTTTTTTTGTGAACTTTCTGCACCACGTCATATGTATTTCGTAATGTAGACTTCCAAACTCTATTACCATCTAAATTAGTTATCACTAAGTAGTTACTATGTAAAAGAAAAAAAAATCTTATCTTAATGTGTCATCTTTAATGTTATCCTGCCTAATCACAAACAATAGATACATTTTGCATTGGTATTAAAACCCCTAGAGTTAAATGACACACCCGTTAAACATAGTGGATGAAATAAATAACAGTCATCAGATTAATGAAAGTAAAGTCACGTCAAACTAGGAGAGATCTGAAGTTTTTGTGGGAAGAAGTCAAGCCCCACGGGACGCATCTGAAGTTGATATCGCTGATGTGCCAACTTCTGTCTGTAGCGTCCAAACCATTTGGGCAACAAACTAATATGACCCCACTATGGAAAGTAATCGTGTTCTCCATTTTGTTCTATGTGTCGCTGGACTCTGAAGATAACAAAGGACCCGTAAAAACATTTTTATGGAAGTAGTTTTGTGCTCCGCCACAAAAAAAAGGGGTTAAATATGCATAATAAAAAAATATACATTTTATAGCAGAGCTTTTTTATATCTCCTCGACATAAGACAGACACTTTATAAACTTATTGTTGTGATTTATGTTTTCTGTCTTTCTGTCTGGCTGTCTGTTTTGCCATTGTATGACAATCTTTAAAAATAAAAAAAATTGTTAGCTTAGTAGAACTAAAACTATTTCCATACTTCCATAATTTTTGAAAAACTGGTACCGTGTTACCTTCAGTCGAGTCCAGTCCATCGTGTTCGTGATAGTCTCATCTTTCCATGGTGTGGTCATATTCGTTTTTAGGCCAAACCGTTCACCACAGAGGTTTTCGTGAGAAAAACGACTTTCGGGATGTCTCCTGGTCTGACAAACAACCCTTTAGCTCTGGATTGAGACAGAGACAGTGCTTCTACACCTGCATTGCTTGCTGTTTGAGGTTTTAGGCTGGGTTTCTGTACAGCACTTTGAGATATCAGCTGATGTACGAAGGGCTATATAAATACATTTGATTTGATTTGATTTGATTTAGATATCTCTAGATCAGGGTTTCCGAAACTCGGTCCTCTGGACCCGAAAAGGGGCACGTTTTGTTTTTTGCCCTAGCACTACAGAGCTGATTAAAATAATCAACTAACGTAAACTAACTCACTTTTGTACATCACGCTGGTCCGTAAAATTGACCTTGTTTTAGCGCCCCAAAAACGTAATACTTCCAGATCAACTGCATGATTCAAGATGGCACTGTGCTCCGTCGGGTCTTTTTAAAAATGGCGGGTCGGGAAGCTAAATCTATTGCGTGGTAGTGAGAGATGTTGTGTGGGGAAACAACTTTTTTCACTCGATCTGTCCGACTTATCACCTTATTGCCACTAAAATGTAAATAAAACACTATAAAGAGTTTATATATTGTGTCATTACATACCAATTTGAAGGTTTGTGTTGAATTTGAATCTGGTTTTTAGGGCGGTGCTAAAGTGATCATCAGAAGTAAACAGCGGCTTTTGAGAGTCATGATAGCTTGCAGTGATGACGCAAAAAATGACTAGGTATCCCCCCCCCCTTACCCTGTCCCTTTCTTGTTTTTAGACAGTGAGAGAAGTGCTACACCTGGTGGAGAGAGGTTGTACGACAGAATTAGTTGGTTTATGCGTGCTGTACGTTACGCCATGACACGTCAAGATGTAATATACAGCGTCGGAGGGGTCAGTTTTTCAACTTTCTCCAATACTATAGAGCCATTAAACATGTCAATCAACGCTTGAATAGAAATGTAGTTCACACCCCAGATTTTGATTTCAAAACAGTCGCTATAGTCCCATTAGTTTTCTTTGCAGCCTCGTTTGAATGTCGCGGTTGCGCACATGTGTACGGAATGGGGTTAGCGTACATTAGTCATCAAGCTTTGATCATTTAAATCAGCTGTGTACTGTTGGGGCAACAACCAAAATGTGCCCCCAGGGGGAGCTCAGGACAGGGTTTGGGAATCGCTGCTGTAACTGAAACAGACAGATTTTGATGGATATGTTAATTAGATTGACACATGAGTGCATCAATCGAATCCTAGGGATTAAATGGAGTAATAAGACTCTTTGAAATGTAGACATTCCAAAGACATTCTTGTATTCACAGAGATCCAGCGCTTCTAATGTGAATTAACAGACCAAACGAGTGACACGGCTCTGAGGCCTGGTTAGTCCTGCTCTTCTTTATGTGTGTGTGTGTGATGGTTATTTCACTCAGTAAATTCCAGAATAATTTCCTTCTCCAGGGAAAAGAACCTCACCCGTGAAAGACACAAGAAACTCCCGGGTGAACGCGGTGCCCTTCCAGATACCTCTGATATTCAGATGGAGGTGCAGAATGCCCTAAAGCGCAGGAGAGGCTCAAAGATGAGAACTATCCCTCATTTGCATTAGCCACTTGACATTTCCTAAAGGTTGGCATGAATCAACGCCGGCTTGAGGAACTGGTCCAGTTTCTGTGTCATTTTTATTTTATCAGCCATTGAGCATTCAGGACGCACTCAACAGTGAGCAGTCCAAAGTACAAGGACACACACGCACGCACGTATGCACATGCCTACACACCTCCCTCTTCACCTGGATCCTAGACTTCCTCACGTGACGCTGCCAGGTGGTGAGGGTAGGCAACAACACATCCGCCACACTGACCCTCAACACGGGGGCCCCTCATGGATGCGTGCTTAGTCCCCTCCTGTACTCCCTGTTCCATGGCTACGTGGCCACGCACAACTCCAACAGCAAGATTACATTTGCAGATGACACGATGGTGGTAGGCCTGATCACAGACGACGATGTGACTGCCTATATGGAGGAGGTCAGAGACATGGCTATGTGGTGCCAGGACAACAACCTCTCCATCAATATCAGCAAGACAAAGGAGCTGATTGTGGACTACAAGAAACAGAGGGGCTGTAGTGGAGCGGGTCGAGAGCTTCAAGTTCCTAGGTGTCCACATCACTTAGGACCTGTCATGGTCCACACACAGCATCACAGTTGTGAAGAGGACACAACAATGCCTCTTCCCCCTCAGGAGTCTGAAAAGATTTGGCATGGGCCCTCAGATCTTCAAAAATTCTAAAGCTGCACTGTTGAGACTATCTTGACTGACTGCATCACAGCTTGATATGGCAAGCTTGGCATCCGACTGCAAGGCGTACAGAGGGTAATGCGCATGGCCTAGTACATCACTGGGACCGACTTTCCTTCCATCCAGAACCTCTAAACCAGGCGGTGTCAGATGAAGGCCCTAAAAATTCTCAAAGACTCCAGCCACCCAAGTCACAGACTGTTCTCTCTGCTACCGCACGGTAGTGGTATTGATGTATATTCTGGAACCAACAGGACCATGAACAGCTTTTACCATAAGACTGATAAATTGTTAGTTTGGGTACATATTTGATTAACTATTTGCAATGACCCTTTTTATACTAACTTTTTTGACTCATCACATACGTTGCTGTTACTGTTGACTATCTTTCATTTAATTCCTAGTTACATCTAGATATCAACCTCAACTACCTCGTACCCCTGTACATTGACTCAGTACTGGTAACCCAAATACACTGCTCAAAAAAATTAAGGGAAAACTTAAACAACACAATGTAACTCCAAGTCAATCACACTTCTGTGAAATCAAACTGTCCACTTCAGAAGCAACACTGATTGACAATAAATTTCACATGCTGTTGTGCAAATGGAATAGACAACAGGTGGAAATTATAGGCAATTAGCAAGACACCCCCAATAAAGGAGTGGTTCTGCAGGTGGTGACCACAGACCACTTCTCAGTTCCTATGCTTCATGGCTGATGTTTTGGTCACTTTTGAATGCTGGCGGTGCTTTCACTCTAGTGGTGGCATGAGACGGAGTCTACAACCCACACAAGTGGTTCAGGTAGTGCAGCTCATCCAGGATGGCACATCAATGCGAGCTGTGGCAAGAAGGTTTGCTGTGTCTGTCAGCGTAGTGTCCAGAACATGGAGGCGCTACCAGGAGACAGGCCAGTACATCAGGAGATGTGGAGGAGGCCGTAGGAGGGCAACAACCCAGCTGCAGGACCGCCACCTCCGCCTTTGTGCAAGGAGGAGCACTGCCAGAGCCCTGCAAAATGACCTCCAGCGGGCCACAAATGTGCATGTGTCTGCTCAAACGGTCAGAAACAGACTCCATGAGGGTGGTATGAGGGCCCGACGTCCACAGGTGGGGGTTGTGCTTACAGCCCAACACCGTGCAGGACGTTTGGCATTTGCCAGAGAACACCAAGATTGGCAAATTCTCCACTGTCGCCCTGTGCTCTTCACAGATGAAAGCAGGTTCACACTGAGCACATGTGACAGACGTGACAGAGTCTGGAGACGCCGTGGAGAATGTTCTGCTGCCTGCAACATCCTCCAGCATGACCGGTTTGGCGGTGGGTCAGTCATGGTGTGGGGTGGCATTTCTTTGGGGGGCCGCACAGCCCTCCATGTGCTCGCCAGAGGTAGCCTGACTGCCATTAGTTTTCCCGAGATGAGATCCTCAGACCCCTTGTGAAACCATATGCTGGTGCGGTTGGCCCTTGGTTCCTCCTAATGCAAGACAATGCTAGACCTCATGTGGCTAGAGTGTGTCAGCAGTTCCTGCAAGAGGAAGGCATTGATGCCATGGACTGGCCCGCCCGTTCCCCAGACCTGAATCCAATTGAGCACATCTGGGACATCATGTCTCGCTCCATCCACCAACACCACGTTGCACCACAGACTGTCCAGGAGTTGGCGGATGCTTTAGTCATGGTCTGGGAGGAGATCCCTCAGGAGACCATCCGCCACCTCATCAGGAGCATGCCCAGGCGTTGTAGGGAGGTCATACAGGCATGTGGAGGCCACACACACTACTGAGCCTCATTTTGACTTGTTTTAAGGACATTACATCAAAGTTGGATCAGCCTGTAGTGTGTTTTTCCACTTTAATTTTGAGTGTGACTCCAAATCCAGACCTCCATGGGTTGATGAATTTGATTTCCATTGATCATTTTTGTGTGATTTTGTTGTCAGCACATTCAACTACGTAAAGAAAAAAGTATTTAATAAGAATATTTCATTCATTCAGATCTAGGATGTGTTATTTTAGTGATCCCTTTATTTTTTTGAGCAGTGTATATTATATAACCAAGTTGTCGTTACTAATTTTGTAGCTATTATTACTTTTATTATTTATTATGTGTTTTACTTTTCTATTATTTCTCTGTTTCCTTTCTCTGCATTGTTTTGGAAGGGTTAAAAAGTAAGCATTTCACTGTTAGTCCACACCTGTTGTTTACGAAGCATGTGACAAATCAAATTTGATTGGATGCAAACACATACACAGCCCTGTCTTTCCACGACTGACATTTTGAACATTCACTCAGTTAGAATTGGGGAGAGACCATTCACATAGCATTGGCTAGAGAGAGAGAAACAGAGAAAGAGATGGATAGAGACAGAGAGATTGAGATTCATGAAAAAGTGATTAAGAGTTCAGAAAAATAAGTCCTAAAAACAGATTGTCTTTGCTTATTTTCTTCAGCATTGCCAAATTCTCCTGTTGCAATCCAAGCGACTCTGCTGATATCAAAAACCACAAGCTGATGATTGACTGCCGAAGTGAAAAGTTTAGATCAATAAATAAGTTCTAGATGTACTCAGCAGAATGATAGATCAGGCTACATGCAGTGTGGCTTAGAAAACTCCTATTTCAGCCAAGTGGGATTGGATCCGCATGCTGCAAGTGTAAACAAAGAACTGGTGAAGATAGAGTTGACATGTAATAAGAAAGGGTGATAGAGCAGACTGAACCAGGAATTCCTCTACAACTGTGCTTAGCTCTATTCCTTTTCTTTGTATATATATATATATTTAAACTCCCTAGTCCTTGCCGATGACAAGCATACCCATACATGATGCAGCCACCACCATGCTGGAAAATATGAAGAGTGGTACTCAGTGATGTATTGTGTTGGATTTTCCCAAACATAATGCTTTGCATTCAGGACAGAAAGTGAATTTATTTTCCACAGCAGAAAGAGGACTGCAACTGTAATGTTTCCTCGTGGGGTCTCCTGTTTGTGTCTGTATTTGTCTCTGTTATTGTATGATACAAATACCATACGCTAGACGGTCATGTGAGACTTACAAACTTTGCACTATGCCAACAAGAAACATGGCATTGGTTTTCAGGGTGGTCGATTTCATTTTGTCTTTGGTCAATGCCCACGACTATGGGAAATAAATTGAATGCTGTGCTTCGTAATATGATTAAAACAACAAAGTCCAAGCAAGTGATCAAATGTTGTCTGTGATCACAAAATTATCTTTGTTGCACACAAAGCCAGTCTGAGTTGATCTGTGTTAGTAGTTCAGAGCTCTAGAGGATGTGTAGGTCGGTCACTCTTGCCCTCTCGCCATCGGGCAAGTACTTATCTGTTTTACTGAAGTGGAGGAGTCAAGCCGCTAACATTAGAATTACAAAGGCGGGCATGGCTGAGTCGAGATGGCTGGGGTGCACAGGTGTAGCACAGGGATCAAACCAGCGATACGGCGGTGAGATTAGAAAAGTCAAAAGTGATCATGTGTAATTGGTTATCTCACCTCAAGCACCTTGCAGGGTATTATCCCCGCTAAGCCTCCTTATATTCTTAAGTGGACGGCTTGCGAGCAGGAGAGGCTGAAAGTTTGGGAGGCTTTGAAATGTCAGTCCGAGAAACTCCAAGATGGCTTCTCTTTCTCTCTCCCTGGGTCTGATTAAAGAGGAGAAACATGCACATGCACGTACACACACACACACACACACACAAACACACACACACACACACACACACACACACACGCGCACACACACACACACACACACACACACACACACACACACACACACACACACACACATACATAGACACATACACACAGCTCAATCCACTCAGGTACTTCATGTTAGCTTTCATTATCAACTCTCCCTCTCCACATAATTGAGCACGATGCACGATGAGTTCCTCGCATCGTTTCACAGGAAGGATGAATACATCATTATCCATGACAACACACACAAACACGTCCTTGGTAAAGCCTGTGGCAGAGAGGAGAGGATAGGAGGGGAGAGGAGAGGAGAGGAGAGGAGAGTAGAGGAGAGGAGAGGAGAGGAGAGGAGAGGAGAGGAGAGGAGAGGAGAGGAGAGGAGAGGAGAGGAGAGGAGAGGAGAGGAGAGGAGAGGAGAGGAGAAAGGCAGCTACCCAACGATAAAATATACAGCCATGATTTGTATTTTCCATTTCTGTCGGTGTTAGCTTCTAAACTTGCTCAAAGCGTATTTAATTCTTAATCCCAAAGAGTGCATTGGATACATGGAGAGGATGATCAGAATTATGGTATCACATTTCCTTAATGAAATGATTGTTTTGCACCCTAATTTAATCAATATTAGAATATCTGCCAATTAGCACCATTATTTTACTTGCGTGTGAAAATCAGGACCCTGCTAATTTATTGCTGCTCTGTCTCTCTCACTGGTTGTATTGCAAATGTGATAATAATGGTTGATTTTTATTTTCCCATTTTAAATTATAGGGACAGGATGGATTCTAATTATGCTCCGTTGAAAGTGTTGATGAGGTTTAACTGCCAAAATTAATTAAAAGTTTTTTAAAAGATTCAAATCATGACGTTTTTGAGTATTTAATCAAAATACAGTTTAGCAATTAATTAAAACCTAATTTGCACGTGTGTTAATTTAGAACAGGGGATATGATTTCAATCAAATGTTTAAAGTTCAGACGAACGTCGTATACAAATCAAACACTTCAAATGGCCTCTTAGCCTATACATACATGCCAGTAACCCTGTGTTGTACATTCTTCATGTGAAGTAGTACCAGTAATGGATACCATGGTTACGTACTAAATCATGATCTTGATTCTTTCCCTGGCTTCAACCCACTTTATAATTACAGATTAGCTCCACATATCCAATGTTCCTAGCCTGTACTGATTAACATGCTTATCTGGCAAGCCTCTTAATTGAAGATACACAGTGTACGTACAGTGAATCAGTATCGAATGCTCTTAACTTTAAGAGGGATTACGCCACATATCTGCAATCCCCTCTCCCTAATATGGAGCTATAGACACCAACATTTGGACTAGTAAAAACAGAACAGCTATAAGGAAAGGGGAATGGATAGGGAGGAGGGGGGAGGAAAGTTAGCTATTCTCCCTCTCTCTAATCCCATGTATCCGGATGACGCTTGTTCTCTCTTTCTTTCTTCCCCAGTCCATCGGTGTATTTGTTCGCTGAGGGAATGTGAGATTCAATTAAATACACAGATAACTGGGAGACTTTTAGTGCTAGGGTTAATGGTGAGTTATTGTATCAGAACGAATCTGTGAACATTGCTTAATGTTCCCCTCTCCCTCTATTTCTCTCTTTCTTTCTCTCTCTTTCCCTCTCTCTCTGTCTCTCTCTCTCTCTCTCTCTCCGTGGTTAATAGCTATTTTCAGAGCAATATGATCTATTACTGCAGACCCCCCTCCAGGGACATAAAGGACTACTGCACGGAATACCATTTAAGACGTTCAAATTAATTCCTGGTCCACATCATCTTTATTTAACCCCCTCCCCCATACATCCCTTAAACATTTATGGGAATTAACTCCTATTTAATTTCTGACCAGATCCTGGTCAAATCGCTGTAAAACATGTGATTTGGCCTTGGAAATGTGCAGGAGTCTCCCCTTGGTATTAACGCTCAGGTTAAATGGTGGTTGCAGAGATGACAGGCTTGGTGAGGACATTAAAGAGAGTATATTAAATCTCTGTAGTGAGGGAATGAGAATGTGTACCTTTCCTCAATGGTGGCCACGGGTCAGTCAGGGTAGTGTGACATCATAACAGAGACGATTTAGACATTAAAACGTGCCAGTGGAATGTCTTATGGTGAATCATAGAGTTGTATAGAAGTATGATTAACTTGATAAGTTGGTGAATATAGTGGAATTCGAGGAAGAGTACAGAAAACTGAATTGACTGGTAACCTAAGAATTTTTTTTTAACAAATGTGGATATACAGTGGGGTTAACAAATGATTTAGTCAGGCACCAATTGTGCAAGTTCTCCAACTTAAAAAGATGAGAGAGGCCTGTAATTTTCATCATAGGTACACTTAAACTATGACAGACAAAATGAGAAAAGAAAATCCAGAAAATCACATTGTAGGATTTTTAATGAATTTATTTGCAAATTATAGTGGAAAATAAGTATTTGGTCAACAACAAACAAGCAAGATTTCTGGCTCTCACAGACCTGTAACTTCTTCTTTAAGAGGCTCCCCTGTCCTCCACTCGTTACCTGTATTAATGGCACCTGTTTTGAACTTGTTATCAGTATAAAAGACACCTGTCCACAACCTCAAACAGTCACACTCCAAACTCCACTATGGCCAAGACCAAAGAGCTGTCAAAGGACACCAGAAACAAAATTGTAGACCTGCACCAGGCTGGGAGGACTGAATCAGCAATAGGTAAGCAGCTTGGTTTGAAGAAACCAACTGTGGGAGAAATTGTTAGGAAATGGAAGACATACAAGACCACTGATAATCTCCCTCGATCTGGGGCTCCACGCAAGATCTCACCCCGTGGGGTCAAAATGATCACAAGAATGGTGAGCAAAAATCCCAGAACCACACAGGGGGACCTAGTGAATGACCTGCAGAGAGCTGGGACCAAAGTAACAAAGCCTACCATCAGTAAGGTAAGCTTTGTTAAAGAGCATTTGGATGATCCAGAAGAAGATTGGGAGAATGTCATATGATCAGATGAAACCAAAATATAAATTTTTGGTTAAAACTCAACTCGTCGTGTTTGGAGGACAAAGAATGCTGAGTTGCATCCAAAGAACACCACACCTACTGTGAAGAATGGGGGTGGAAACATCATTCTTTGGGGCTGTTTTTCTGCAAAGGGACCAGGACCACTGGTCCGTGTAAAGGAAAGAATGAATGGGACCATGTATCGTGAGATTTTGAGCGAAAACCTCCTTCCATCAGCAAGGGCATTGAAGATGAAACGTGGCTTGGTCTTTCAGCATGACAATGATCCCAAACACACCGCCTGGGCATCGAAGGAGTGGCTTCGTAAGAAGCATTTCAAGGTCCTGGAGTGGCCTAGCCAGTCTCCAGATCTCAACCCCATAGAAAATCTTTGGAGGGGGTTGAAAGTCTGTGTTGCCCAGCAACAGCCCCAAACATCACTGCTCTAGTGGAGATCTGCATGGAGGAATGGGCCAAAATACCAGCAATGGTGTGAAAACCTTGGGAAGACTTACAGAAAATGTTTGACCTCTGTCATTGCCAACAAAGTGTATATAACAAAGTATTGAGATAAACTTTTGTTATTGACCAAATACTTATTTTCCACCATAATTTGCAAATAAATTCATTAAAAATCCTACAATGTGATTTTCTGGATTTTTTTTCTCTGTCATAGTTGAAGTGTACCTATGATGAAAATTACAGGCCTCTCTCATCTTTTCAAGTGGGAGAACTTGCACAATTGGTGGCTGACTAAATACTTTTTTGCCCCACTGTATTAGATACAATAAATTAGGTACAATTTTACTGATTCTGTTCTCTGATTCTGGTCTCTAATTCTGGGTCCTTTTTTATGTTATAACAGATACAGTTGAAGTCGGAGGTTTACATACACTTAGGTTGGAGTTATTAAAAGTCATTTTTCAAATCAGCCAAGACCTCAGAAAAAACATGTAGACCTCCACAAGTCTGGTTCATCCTTGGGAGCAATTTCCAAATGCCTGAAAGTATCACGTTCATCTGTACAAACAATAGTACACAAGTATAAACACCATGGGACCACGCAGCAGTTATACCGCTCAGGAAGGAGGCGCGTTCTGTCTCCTAGAGATGAACGTACTTTGGTGTGAAAAGTTCAAATCAATCGCAGGACAACAGCAAATGACCTTGTGAAGGTGCTGGAGGAAACAGGTAAAAAAAACATCTATATCCACAGTAAAACGCGCCCTATATCGTCCTAACCTGAAAGGCCGCTCAGCAAGGAAGTAGCCACTTTTCCACAACCGCCATAAAAAAGTCAGACTATAGTTTGCAACTGCACATGGGGACAAAGGTCCTCTGGTCTGATGAAACAAAAATATAACTGTTTGGCCATAATGACCATTGTTATGTTTGGAGGAAAAAGGGGGAGGCTTGCAAGCCGAAGAACACCATCCAAACCGTGAAGCACGGGGGTGGCAGCATCATGTTGTGGGGTGCTTTGCTGCAGGAGGGTCTGGTGCACTTCACAAAATAGATGGCATCATGAGGGAGGGAAATTATGTGGATATATTGAAGCAACACCTCAAGACATCAGTCAGGAAGTGAAAGCTTGGTCACAAATTGGTCTTTTAAATGGACAATGACCCCAAGCATACTTCCAAAGTTGTGGCACAATGGCTTAAGGACAACAAAGTCAAGGTATTGGAGTGGTCATCACAAAGCCCTGACCCCAATTCTATAAAAAATTTGTGGGCAGAACTGAAAAAGCGTGTGCGAGCAAGGAGGCCTACATACAAACCTGACTCAGTTTCACCAGCTCTGTCAGGAGGAATGGGCCACAATTCACCCAACTTATTGTGGGAAGCTTGTGGAAGGCTGCCTAAAATGTTTGACCCAAGTTAAACAATTTAAAGGCCATGCTACCAAATACTAATTGAGTGTATGTAAACTTCTGACCCAATGGGAATGTGATGAAAGAAATAAAAGCTGAAATAAATAATTCTCTCTGCTATTATTCTGACATTTCACATTCTTAAAATAAAGTGGTGATCCTAAGACCGGGAATTTTTACTAGGATTAAATGTCAGGAATTGTGACGAAGTGAGTTTAAATGTACAGTAGCACACACACTATCATTATAAGCTTAAGAGCACACAAAGAAATAGGGATGCCTTAAACACACCACACGCACGCAAGACACACACACACAGACACACACACGGACACACAGACACAGACCACCCCAACAACAAAAAACAGTGAGCCCAGCTGTTTGAGTCTCCGGTGGAGAGGCGTAAGAGGGGGAAGAGAGCAGTGCGGTCCCCTCAGCAGAGTGCTCATTGGAGGGTGACGAAGACGATCGAGGCTCCCTGAGGCCCAGGGGAGGTTTTAGCCAAATTAAAAGCTGAATCCCCAGGATAAGCAGCATCGTTACACCGGGTGGAACTCTGTGTGTGTGAGCATTTGTTTGTGCATGTGTGTGTGTTCGTACATGTGTGTGTGTGCTTGCGTACATGCGTGCGTGTGACTCCTACAGGATGGTGGCTTAATCGTTGAAGCAGTCCTGGCCTGGGCATGGTAATCACACCATTTGTGAATGAGCTATTACCTAATGAAATCTGAAGAATGCTTGGCACCTCCCAGGCCCACTTGGCTTTGTGTGCTGGCAGGCTGTTCCAGCTCGCACACAGCCATGCCATCATATTTAGGACAGGCGTTTCTCTTGATGAGAGGTGGATCTTCTGCTCTGAGTAAACGATCATTAGAAACACGGCTTTACTCTATTTCTCCCTCTCCTACAATACAGTGGGTTATTTAAAGTCAAAACCATGGTGTTGGTCCATATCGTGACAAACCTGTCCAGAATTTCCATTAGACAACATATGCTGTGATCAGTTGTTCATTAACTTTATGCGTGTTCTCATGTAATGTAAATGTCATAAAAATATCTATATTTGACACTATAACTGCATAGCAGAGTCGAGGCAAGGCCTTTGCACCTGTTGTCAAGACATGGGGGGAAAATGCCTCTTTATGTATTTGGAGGTTAAAGGGCAGGGTGAAAAGCCTTTATTTGAGCTCAGACAGGGAGAAGTCCTTTCCTTTTCCATTCTATAAAATATACACATACATTTTTTTTTTGTTCTAGGCAACAGTTCCCTGTGCTGAATGTTTGAGGTGAAAAACACGTACCACCCACGTACTAAAGATTTTTCATAATTCTGTCAGGGGTGCTTAATGTGTGTGTGTCACTGTCATTGGTTCTGAATGTGTGTGTGTCACTGGCAGGGGTTCTTTATGTGTGTGTGTCGCTGGCAGGGGTTCTTTATGTGTGTTTGTGTGTGTGTGTGTGTGTGTGTGTATCACTGAGACTTGCAGTCAAGTCAAAGTATGCACGCGTGAACTCACACACACACACACACTTGCTCACACACACACACAGACACACAGACACACACACACACACACACACACACACACACACACACACACACACACACACACACACACACACACACACACACACACACACTCACAAACAGAGAGAAACACAGAGAAACACACAAACATGTGCAAGTGTGCACTTACACACACATGCATTTACGTAATGAATAGACACAGCCATGCACAAGCAACCACATGGCCACAGACAATGCACGCACACACACACACACTCATGTGCAGTAAATACACACATTATGACTGACTAGAGAACAACACAGTAAAAGTTTGTCCACTTTGTCAATGTCATCATACTGCCCTCTTTTGTCAGCAGGAGTCAAGAGAAAACAGCTTATTTTGTTACTGCTCTTTTTCTGAGTTTTTTCATTGTTTTATGAAAGTGTTCTTGCTGTCAAATCAACAAATCACCCCCTAGTGGCCTCATGGGTGGAAAATTATTTATATTCTTATATTTTCATAATAAAAAATATATAATTATTATTTAACCACCAAAAATCTGGTGTTTCTATTTCGCTTTTGTTAAATTTTAGTCTTCTGTGATGTATATAATGTGTTTGAATGCATTTCAACTATATCTGACATGGTACAGGTGTTTTATTTTTTTAATGCCCGTAACCATGTGTGTGAGGTGGGTACTTTTGTTTCAAAGTAGATTTGTTTAAGACTTCCAAGAAACACTCTGTGTGCTGCTGATTTAGGCTACTGCAGTAAAAGGTTAAACTGTCATTGAATACTTGAATTTGTAAATTCTAGTGTTAATCCCAACACAGGATTGTTCCTGTGTACTTCATTACCTATTTATCTATTTTCTCCATGTTTATGGAGGTTGGAGGATAGCGAAGAGGGAGGGGATGATGAGAGGAGAGGAGAGGAGAGGAGAGGAGAGGAGAGGAGAGGAGAGGAGAGGAGAGGAGAGGAGAGGAGAGGAGAGGAGAGGAGGAAAAGAGAAGGAGTGTGCAGGTGGTAGACAAAACATCTAATATGTGAAATTAGAAAGTCAGTAAAAAAGCGCATCTATTTGCCATTTAAATGTAATCTCCATTATGTATACGTCCATCAGTAATTGTTAATCGATGGGTTATTGATCCCTGTACCGCCGATCACCCTGGATTGTCTGATCATCCAGCCTGCTCTCACGACTATCTCATGAGACACAGATCAACCAATCACAGTGAATGCCTCTATTACTGTGGGTAGAACATATATGTGAAAGTACGTAAACTCATAAATAGTCCAATTATTACATCTGTAGATGAAGTATTATTTGAATTGACTCGTTAATTAATAAGTGTCTATCAGTTTTAGTGATCATATAAATAATGGAAAGTATTGATAGGTCACACACTTATTTCCCAGACAATTAAATATGAATTAATGTAATAATACTATGTATTAAGGATTCAATTATAACCTATTTTCTCCTGTCATACTATAGCAATCAATATCTTAACTGATATTAGCTTTCATATTTTATGATTAAGTAGTAAATGCCACGTCATGACTCCCAAACATAATCTTAAATATCATACAATAATTTTAAGTCATAACAATCAAACAATGCATTGCCACTAAGCTAAGGTGTTCCCAGATGGCTGAAATACAGAGGCTGGAGTCATTTCCCTGTGTCTATACAGTCTTTGTGCAGGCACAGAGAACTTTCATTGAGTAGGGCTCCTCTTGTGGACTAAAGGAGGAACTGACATGAGAACAAAAAGCGAGGAGCCTGAAATTGGTCTTTGATACATCCTTTTCTATGGCCAATGTTATTGTATTAAGTTGTTTTTATAGATCTCCATGTTGTCCCCTTCCGGGAATTAAACATACATGTTATGCTGACAACACAAAAGGGAATGTAAAGAGGAATGAATTAGACAAGCTTTGATCTTCTTCCACCACATTAAATTAGCATATTCAGTATCCCCTTTCCATTTCCTGTATGTAGCAATGTATGACGCGTTGGGCCAGTGTCACACCCTGACCATAGTTTACTTTGTATGTTTCTATGTTTTGGTTGGTCAGGGTGTGATCTGAGTGGGCATTCTATGTTACATGTCTAGTTTGTCCAGTTCTATGTTTGGCCTGATATGGTTCTCAATCAGAGGCAGGTGTTCGTCATTGTCTCTGATTGGGAACCATATTTAGGTAGCCTGGGTTTCACTGTGTGTTTGTGGGTG
The DNA here is from genome assembly GCF_057628025.1 of Oncorhynchus mykiss. NCBI lineage: Eukaryota > Metazoa > Chordata > Actinopteri > Salmoniformes > Salmonidae > Oncorhynchus > Oncorhynchus mykiss. The sequence goes on from NC_143046.1 coordinate 78,589,229, forward strand.
ATTGTTCCTGTCTATGTGTTTTCACCATATAGGGCTGTTTAGGTTTTTGTTACGTTCTTTATTTAGTAGTGTTTGTATTGATTAGTGTTTTACGTTTGTTTATTAAAACATGGATCGCAATCTACACGCTGCATTTTGGTCCGACTCTCCTTCTCACCAAGAAAACCGTTACAGCCAGTAACCGAAAGGTTCCCCAGTAGGCCGTCATTGTAAATAAGAAAGTGTTCTTAACTGACTTGCCTAGTTCAATAAAGGTTCAATAAAAAATATGAACTAAAATACTGCCTTGCTGAGACCAGACCTCACGCTATAATCAGCTTACCTCTGATACATTGTGAATGAGACGTCATGCAGAACAACTCCAACGTTTTTCCCTCCTGTATAGCAGAGGAACAGGAAGTTATAAAGCTCTAAATCTCATCCTCATCACCATCCACAAAGGTTCAAAATCCTTTTACTGGTCATTGTCCCGCTCCAGTCCGATCAGCAGCGATGTCAAATCTGACCATAATACCATCAGATATCCAAATATCCAATCCCAGGTGCTTTCATCCCATTATGAATACAATGGCTCTTATGTGTTTGACATTGGATTAGAACGCGTACATCTAATGGCAAGATTAGATTCTGTCCCTGAGCTGAATCTGACCTCATCTGCTATTTAGTTATCTAGTACTTGTTATTAGTATCAGTCTCAAATTAGAGAGTGGAACGATAACAGCCACTGAATTAACTGATTCTCTACTAAAATATACCATTGTGTGGAGGTGGACAATGTTAAGTCTATAATACATAGCAAAATGACTTTGAAAAAATTGATTGTGGGGTTAAAAGGTTATCAGAACAAAGCAAGGACCAATGTTGTGTTTGGTGTTCACAGGACATACAGGCAGTGGGTTCTTAGGACATACAGTACACAGTGTCAAGTCCTTTCACACATGTTCCTTGTCTTATGAGTGCTACCTTACCAACACTCATTGCCTCTCTGCCTGCCTATCCACTCCCTCATTGTGTCTTTCAAAGGACATGTCTTTGTCTAAGATGAAGGAAACACCTAGCTAAGGTTGATGGTGAACAGTAGGCCCAAGGGCCAGGAGGTCTTGGGGTTCAAGTTTCTAAGTTTGGTGGTAAGTTCCATAGTAGTAGGTTCAAGAACCAGTGAAGATGTCCTCCTCGCTCTTCACACTGATCATATGAGGCTGGGAGGTACATGAAATTCAACTACCACTTAGTGGAATAACAAGGGCCTTCATGGATTCACAGAAACCCCAGTAAGTCATACAAGCAAAGCGCTGCCCTCTTGACAACAATACTCACCAACAGACAAAAGGGACTTTTTCGTCTTCGCTGTCAAGATAACGCATGGAATGTCTATTGTAAAGCCATGAACTATTGTACACATACTGCGAGTTCCTCTGTGTTTGTGGGCCCTGGCAGACACACACAAAGGAAGGGTTTACTCTCTCGTCTTAAGAAGCTGCCTGCGCTGCATCCCAAAGGGCAAAGAGGATGGCTCTGAAGGAAACAAAAGCTTTTCAAAACGCTTCTGATGGCCAGGACCAAAGACTTCACTTCAGAATGAAAAAAAAGAGCAGATAAAGAGAGAGAATGAGCTAAATAAAATAATGAAATCATAAAGTGTGAGTAAACAAGTCAAGCAAGGAGAGGAAAAGTGGAGATGACAGGTAGCATCTCAGCCACATCCAAGATGTCTTCGGCGTCTTCGTTATCCATGAGCCCAGACGAGTAGAGGTTATCTCGTCTGAGAATTGCCTTTTTTGGAGCAGGGGCCAACAGGTGTTAGTGTCATGCGAGGAGACAAGAGTCGTCACAGCCAAGGCAGCTGGGTAGTGTGAAGCGATAACAACTTGAAAAACAAAGGAGTGTTTTTTTCTTCTTCTCGGGCCTGGTGACAAACACGCAAACCGCTTCGTTTCTCCGGCACAAAAGGTGTGCGTGTGGTTGTAGCCCCAAGTTCTTTGCTGTAAAAAGAACTTGCTAAGAATTTGTCTGTGCTGTGTTTAAGGATCATTTTCAGACCAATACTAATTAGTGTTAAAAAAATGGCGGTGACAGTTGTGGTCATGGAGGCGGGGGTTTAGGTAACAGTTTGAGTTTGCACCATGTTTCCGAAACGCTGACCTTTTGTCACCTGTTATTAGAGCAGGAAGTCATCTTCGGCAGTGTCTGTGTGTGTGTGTGTGTGTGTGTGTGTGTGTGTGTGTGTGTGTGTGTGTGTGTGTGTGTGTGTGTGTGTGTGTGTGTGTGTGTGTGTGTGTGTGCGAGTGTGTTTGCGCCACATACTAAAAAACTATTTTTCGCTTATTTCTTTTAGTTAGAGCTTTTCAAATGTAAGCAATGTTCCCCCGCTGTTTGTAACCATATTTTGGCACAAAGCCCCCATTCACGCCCACTACTGATTTCTCACTCAAATGACAGATTCCCATCTTTGTTGTTTTCTGTTTCATCAGCTTGCTTTCTGTCTCTTGTGCCAAATGTGTACACATATCAGCAAAGACAATTTTTTATGTAATTTCCCTACTGCAGCTCTGCAAAACCTAACAACATGTTAATATCCGGGTCTGTCTTACCTGCTCAAGCATTCCTACATGTGGTTTAGCCATTATTGTACACTCTCAACAGTAAACCATATGCTGCATAACTGTGAACATGCTAACCAAGTTACCAATTGGAAACAACATGATTTTATTCAAGCTAGGTTACCATGGAGCTTAGACAAGATAGTGTACAGTAGATATGTGTCTGTTTGCTGCCTTACAGGCACTTTGTGTTGACAGCCTGCATGATAAAGGCTATTTTCACTTCACAGTATTGGTGGAAAAGGCTTTTGGCCTATGAGTTATGTCCAGAAATTATGTGTATATGTGACAAGGCAATATATTTACAGGAAACACCTTTATCTGATTGTAATTTTGTGGGGAAAGGCCCAATTCTTATTGTCAGACAACCAGATACAAGCTACCATCGATAAAGCATGGAGGGACTCTGAAGGTGTCTAAGTTAATGTGTGTGTGTGTGTGTGTGTGTGTGTGTGTGTGTGTGTGTGTGTGTGTGTGTGTGTGTGTGTGTGTGTGTGTGTGTGTGTGTGTGTGTGTTGTGTGTGTGTGTGTGTGTGTGTGTGTGTGTGTGTGTGTGTGTGTGTGTGTAATATGGTCTGAGACATAATCAAACTGTATACTGTGTAGTACCTGTATATACTGTAAAACCTGTATGTTTTGAACCAAATACAAGTATTTTTTTCCTGAAGCAGTTCATGTTAAATTATAATTTCTTCAACCACTATATAGTGGTTGCTACAGTAAATGGCGTATATTGGTGACCACACCACACTGATAGAATTATAGTCAAACACTAGCACTATACTACTTAATGAATAACAGCATTCAATAACAACATGCCACAGTTTTCACACAATTTAACAATGTTCTAATTCAAATGGAGCTCCTTTTTGGAAGATTATCCTAATAGCCATTTGATAAAATTGAGCATGCAGGTAGAATGGAGATAGCCTGCTGCCATCGCTCTTCTGCTTTGCAGGGAGAAAGTGGCAATATGCAATTCTACTACAATTAGAGCCTGCTGGGTTTCATCAGGCATGGGTATCTCTCGCCCGCCTCTCTCTGTATGGCTGTCTTTCCTATGAAAGGCAGAAACCCTGAGATCTGTGGCCGCTCAGACAACATGCAGCAAACACTCCCACGTTGTTGTCGCCTAAACCAGTGTGCCTCTTAGTGACATGTGTACAGTAAACGATAGCTCTCAGTTGTGATTTTACTCAATTCTCCTTTTTTAAAAACGTAGTTCTGTCTAAAAGACACCTGCTGAAAGTAGAGTGTTTAAAGTGTTTGAGTTTTTAACAGATGTAAGGGAGTGGGAGACCAACAGGAAATACTGGTTGTTCTGATCAAATTATATGATACGTTGTTGGTTTTTGTTTTGTATTGCAACACAAAGCTGTGTTTTGGAACGTAAAATAGGTCATAATATTCTGCTAATACTTTTTCAGTATATCGTCTGCATGGAATTCCAGGGCTATCCCACAACCAATTACAGTATGTCATTATTTAATGGGGTTTTTCTCAATAAAGCCTAAGCTAATCATTTATTTCCTCTACACTAGCTTAGCCACTGTGTGAGAGCCTCTGTGTTACAAAACCTCCACACACATGCTGTCACAGTTAATGGAGGAAGCAATCACATATTTCAGGATCCACAACCAGCGGTATTTGGGCCCCCCAAGTTTTCTGAGCGGAAATAATAATAATAACAATAAAATAAAATAATTGAATACAGATCTCTGATTTTTACATAAAAGACTGTAAAAACACATCAGCTCTAAGAGATTTTAATTTTGGAAATCTGTCACAAAGTATTCCCACGCACAAAAGAGAAATATATGTGATCATATGCAGATAAATATAAGCAAGGTTTGAAATGATTACGTTTTATGTATTATATATGTTTGTATATTTACAGTCTGCATAATTATTTGTAATTATGTTCTGTAATATTTTAAGGGATATGAGTTGTGTTAAAAAAACCAACAAGACATTTGATGAATGTTCAACCATTGTTCCTGGAAATGTAACCAGCCACCTACTTCACTGGAAGGGAAAATCAAAAGAAATAAGCTATTTGGAGTGCTGGGTGTGGTAGCGTTTTAAATGGAGTAATTAATAGTGCTCTCAAATATCTCCAGAACTTATTAAGGACGGGAAGTCACTTACAAAGAGCCACTTGAATAGCAATCAAAGATTTGACTAATTTAATAGCTCATTCGAAGCTGTTATACAGGGTTAACTGAACAGGCACATTTCAGCAGTTACAGAACGAGGTCCCACAGACAAATAAAGGACTAGTATGTGGTCATTAAACCTTTATTCCTCATTATGTATACCCTTTACATGCACAAATGGCTTGCAGTTTTGCACTGCACAGATTAAATTGAATTTAGATTCATGAATTACCTTAAAACAAGCAGTGAGATTTAAGTAACCACTAACTATATTCCACATAGGTCATTTGTAATGAAGGAAAAAGATAAAACCATATGCCAAAAAATATGTGAACCAAATTAAGACTTCTGTGTAGCAATTTCAAAAGTAACAAAGCAGAAACAAAAAAAATCTAACGAAAGACATTTAGACCTATTTGTGTATGTAAATAGGAATTTAGATTTTATTAAAGCAATATATGCAAGAGTGAATTCACTGTGTCACTGTCTCTCTCATCTACACACACGTTTATGTGTGAAAGTTGTTAAAGCCATATTTTCAACAACAAAAAAGACATTGACTTGTACAGAGCGATGTAAAATGTTTTAAGCCTACAGTCATGATTTATTTGAGGATCACAGATCTTTACTCTTCATATATGTACTATACAGTAAATAAGTGCATGTTACTTATGTGGTGTTTTTAAAACTTGATACTCATGATACTCTGAAACTGTTTGTGGAAATAAAAGTCACATTTTAGACTGTAGACATTACTTGGGATATGCAGTAGTGGAAATGCAAATGCTTCATTCAATCAGAAAAATCCTCAGAACATTCGATTTTATGATTTTGCCAAACAGCGTCTGCTGAGGATATGCATAAATTACTCCGGTGGACTAATTCCACAAAGAGACAGGGGGATTGTACAGTAGACGAAAGTCAGATGAAAAACAAAACAGCACCAGAGACAAAACAGAACCTTCAGAAAAAAGCACCAGAGAAAAAACAGCACACAAAACAGCACCAGAGACAAAACAGCACCCGAGACAAAACAGCACCCGAGACAAAACAGTACCAGGGACAAAACAGCACCCGAGACAAAACAGCACCCGAGACAAAACAGTACCAGGGACAAAACAGCACCCGAGACAAAACAGCACCCGAGACAAAACAGTACCAGGGACAAAACAGCACCCAAGACAAAACAGTACCCGAGACAAAACAGTACCAGGGACAAAACAGCACCCGAGAAAAAACAGTACCAGGGACAAAACAGCACCCGAGACAAAACAGCACCAGAGACAAAACAGCACCCGAGACAAAACAGCACCCGAGACAAAACAGTACCAGGGACAAAACAGCACCAGAGACAAAACAGTACCTGAGACAAAACAGCACCAGAGACAAAACAGCACCAGAGACAAAACAGCACCAGAGACAAAACAGTACCAGGGACAAAACAGTACACCAGAAACAAAACAGTACCAGAGACAAAACAGCACCCGAGACAAAACAGTACCAGAGACAAAACAGCACCAGAGACAAAACAGCACCAGAGAAAACAGTACCCGAGACAAAACAGTACCAGGGACAAAACAGTACCAGGGACAAAACAGCACCCGAGACAAAACAGTACCCGAGACAAAACAGTACCAGGGACAAAACAGCACGAGAGACAAAACAGTACCAGAGACAAAAAAGTACCAGAGACAAAACAGCACCCGAGACAAAACAGTACCCGAGACAAAACAGCACCAGGGAAAAAACAGCACCAGAGACAAAACAGCACCAGAGACAAACAGTACCCGAGACAAAACAGTGCCAGGGACAAAACAGCACCAGAGAAAACAGTACCCGAGACAAAACAGTACCAGGGACAAAACAGCACCAGAAAAAAACAGTAACCGAGACAAAACAGTACCCGAGACAAAACAGTACCAGAAACAAAACAGCACCAGAGACAAAAACAGTACCCTAGACAAAACAGCACAAGAGACAAAACAGCACCAGAGACAAAACAGTTCCAGAAACCGCAGAAAAAATGGCAGTATGGAGGTGGTTGGAATGAATGTTCAGAAGCTCAGTGTTTTTAAAACTGGGAGACACTCACCCCGCTTTAGGCTTGATCCATCGGTCTCACACAGAAAGGAGAGAGTGAATAGACATATATATCTATAATCCTGATTTCGTCTGTCTCGCACGTCTCTGCATCGTGTATCTGTGATTAAATACCATTTTTCGGGTCAGTAAATATAAATATATATATATATATTTATATATATATATAAAAAAGTATTTAGTCAGCCACCAATTGTGCAAGTTCTCCTTAAAAAAGATGAGAGAGGCCTGTAATTTTCATCATAGGTACACTTCAACAAGGACAGACAAAATGAGAAAAAAAAATCCTAAAATCACATTGTAGGATTTCTTATGAATTTATTTGCAAATTATGGTGGAAAATAAGTATTTGGTCAATAACAAAAGTTTATCTCAATACTTTGTTATATACCCTTTGTTGGCAATGACAGAGGTCAAACGTTTTCTGTAAGTCTTCAAAAGATTTTCACACACTGTTGCTGGTATTTTGGCCCATTCCTCCATGCAGATCTGCTCTAGAGCAGTGATGTTTTGGGTCTGTTGCTGGGCAACACGGACTTTCAACTCCATCCAAAGATTTTCTATGGGGTTGAGATCTGGAGACTGGCTAGGCCACTCCAAGACCTTGAAATGCTTCTTACGAAGCCACTCCTTCGATGCCCGTGTGTTTGGGATCATTGTCATGCTGAAAGACCCAGCCATGTTTCATCTTCAATGCCCTTGCTGATGGAAGGAGGTTTTCGCTCAAAATCTCACGATACATGGTCCCATTCATTCTTTCCTTTACACGGATCAGTGGTCCTGGTCCCTTTGCAGAAAAACAGCCCCAAAGCATGATGTTTCCACCCCCATGCTTCACAGTAGGTATGGTGTTCTTTGGATGCAACTCAGCATTCTTTGTCCTCCAAACACGACGAGTTGAGTTTTTACCAAAAAGTTATATTTTGGTTCCATCTGATCATATGACATTCTCCCAATCTTCTTCTGGATCATCCAAATGCTCTCTACCAAACTTCAGACGGGCCTGGACATGTACTGGCTTAAGCAGGGGGACACGTCTGGCACTGCAGGATTTGAGCCCCTGGCGGCGTAGTGTGTTACTGATGGTAGGCTTTGTTGCTTTGGTCCCAGCTCTCTGCAGGTCATTCACTAGGTCCCCCCGTGTGGTTCTGGGATTTTTGCTCACCGTTCTTGTGATCATTTTGACCCCACGGGGTGAGATCTTGCGTGGAGCCCCAGATCAAGGGAGATTATCAGTGGTCTTGTATGTCTTCCATTTCTTAATAATTGCTCCCACAGTTGATTTCTTCAAACCAAGCTGCTTACCTATTGCAGATGCAGTCTTCCCAGCCTGGTGCAGGTCTACAATTTTGTTTCTGGTGTCCTTTGACAGCTCTTTGGCCTTGGCCATAGTGGAGTTTGGAGTGTGACTGTTTGAGGTTGTGGACAGGTGTCTTTTATACTGATAACAAGTTCAAACAGGTGCCATTAATACAGGTAACGAGTGGAGGACAGAGGAGCCTCTTAAAGAAGAATTTACAGGTCTGTGAGAGGCAGAAATCTTGCTTGTTTGTTGTTGACCAAATACTTATTTTCCACCATAATTTGCAAATAAATTCATTACAACAAAAACAATTCATCCTACAATGTGATTTTCTGGATTTGTTTTTCTCATTTTGTCTGTCATAGTTGAAGTGTACCTATGATTAAAATTACAGTCCTGGTGGGAGAGCTTGCACAATTGGTGGCTGACTGAATACTTTTTTGCCCCACTGTATTTACAGTTGAAGTCTGAAGTTTACATACACCTTAGACAAATACATTTAAATTCAGATTTTCACAATTCCAGACATTTAAAACTAGTTAAATTCCCCGTCTTAGGATCACCACTTTATTTTAAGAATGTGAAATGTCAGAATAATAGCATAGAGAATGATTTATTTCAGCTTTTATTTCTTTCATCACATTCCCTGTGGGTCAGAAGTTTACATACACTCAATTAGAATTTGGTAGCATGGCCTTTAAATTGTTTAACTTGGATCAAATGTTTCGGGCAGCCTTCCACAAGCTTCCCACAATAAGTTGGGTGAATTTTGGCCCATTCCTCCTGTCAGAGCTGGTGTAACTGAGTCAGGTTTGTAGGCCTCCTTGCTTGCCAACTCTTTTTTTCAGTTCTGCCCAAAAATGTTCTATAGGTTAGAGGTCAGGGCTTGGTGATGGCCACTCCAATACCTTGACTTTGTTATCCTTAAGCCATTTTGCCACAACTTTGGAAGTATGCTTGGGGACATTTTCCATTTGGAAGACCCATTTGCGACCAAGCTTTAACTTCCTGACTGATGTCTTGAGATGTTACTTCAATATATCCACGTCATTTTCCATCCACATGATGCCATCTATTTTGTAAAGTGTAGCAGTCCCTCCTGCAGCAAAGCACCCACCACAATATGATGCTGCCACCCCCATGCTTCACTGTTGGGATGGTGATCTTTGGCTTGCAAACCTCTCCCTTTTTCCTCCAAACATAACAATGGTCATTATGGCCAAACAGTTATATTTTTTTTAACCGTAGTCTGGCTTTTTTTGTGGTGGTTTTTGAGCAGTGACTTCTTCCTTGCTGAGTGGCCTTTCAGGTTATGTTGATATAGGACTAGTTTTACTGTGGATATACTATTGTATATCGTACTATTGTTTGTACAGATGAATGTGGTACCTTCAGGCATTTGGAAATTGCTCCCAAGGATGAACCAGACTTGTGGAGGTCTACATTTTTAGGGGCTGATTTCTTTTGATTTTCCCACGATTCCAAGCAAGGAGGCACTGAGTTTGAAGGTAGGCCTTGAAATACATCCACAGGTACACCTCCAACTGACTCAAATGATGTCAATTAGCTTATCAGAAGCTTCTAAAGCCATGTCCTAACCGACTTGCCAAAACTACAGTTCGTCATATATATACATATGCATACATACATACATACAGTAACAGACAAAAGTTTGGACACATCTACTTTTTCTTAATTTTTTATTATTTTCTACATTGTAGAATAATAGTGAAGACATCAAAACTCTGAAATAACACATATGGAATCATGTAGTAACCAACAAAGTGTTAAACAAATCCAAATATATTTTATATTTGAGAATCTTTGCAGTATCTACCCTTTGCCTTCATGACAGCTTTATTTTCTCTCAACCAGCTTCATGAGGTAGTCACCTGGAATGCATTTCAATTAACAGGAGTGCCCTGCAAAAAGTTAATTTGTGAAATTTCTTTTATTTTTAATGTTTTTTAGCCAATCAATTGTGTTGTGACAAGGTAGGGATGGTATACAGAAGACAGCCCCTATTTGGTTTAAAGACAAAGTCCAAGTCCATAGTATGGCAAGAACAGCACAAATAAGCAAAGTGAAACAACAGTCCATCATTACTTTTGTCATGTATTGTCATGTTGTGTCTTGTTTCTGTCCTTTCCCTTCACCCTGTCTCCCTCTGCTGGTCGTTATTAGGTTACCTTTTCTCCCCCTCTTTCCCCCAGCTGTTCCTTGTCTCCTCCTAACTACCTCGTCACCCCTTTTCCCACCTGTTCCCTTTTTCCCTCTGATTAGTCCTCTATATCTCTCTCTGTTTTTGTTCCTGTCTTTGTCGGATTCTTGTTTGTGTTTTTCATGCCTGAACCAGACTATCGTCATGTTTGCTGCAACCTTGTCCTGTCCTGTCGGAATCTGCCGGTCCATCTGAGCCTACCTATGTTTTGTTATTAAAGAAGTTCTGTTTACGTTAATTCGCTTTTGGGTCCTCATTCACGCACCGTAACAAAAGAATCCGACCAAGAATGGACCCAGCGACTTCGGATCCTCTCCACTCAGCCGTCGAGATCCAGGGAGCGATGCTAGGCAGACACGAGCAGGAATTGTCTGCTGCTCGACATGCCGTTGAGACCCTGGCCACCCAAGTCTCCAACCTCACAGAACAGGTTCACCATCTCCGCCTCGATCCACCGGCCACTTCCAGGGCTTTCGAATCTCCGGAGCCCAGAATCAATAACCCGCCGTGTTACTCTGGGGAGCCCACTGAATGCCGCTCGTTCCTCACCCAGTGTGATATTGTGTTTTCTCTCCAGCCCAACACTTACTCCAGGAGCACTGCTCGTGTCGCCTACGTCATATCTCTCCTTACTGGACGGGCTCGTGAGTGGGGCACGGCAATCTGGGAGGCAAGGGCTGAGTGTACTAACCAGTATCAGGACTTTAAGGAGGAGATGATACGGGTTTTTGATCGATCTGTTTTTGGGGAGGAGGCTTCCAGGGCCCTGTCTTCCCTATGTCAAGGTAATCGATCCATAACAGACTACTCTATTGAGTTTCGCACTCTTGCTGCCTCCAGTGGCTGGAACGAGCCGGCTTTGCTCGCTCGTTTTCTGGAGGGTCTCCGCGCAGAGGTAAAGGATGAGATTCTCTCCCGGGAGGTTCCTTCCAGCGTGGATTCCTTGATTGAACTCGCTATTCGCATTGAGCGACGGGTTGATCTTCGTCACCAAGCTCGTGGAAAGGAGCTCGCGTTCTCCGTTGCCCCCCTCTCCGCATCACTACCATCTTCCTCTGCCGGCTCGGGTGCTGAGCCTATGCAGCTGGGAGGTATCCGCATCTCGACTAAGGAGAGGGAACGGAGAATCACCAACCGCCTCTGTCTCTATTGCGGTTCTGCTGGTCATTTTGTCACTTCATGTCCAGTAAAAGCCAGAGCTTATCAGTAAGCGGAGGGCTACTGGTGAGCGCTACTACTCCTGTCTCTCCTTCAAGATCCTGCACTACCTTGTCGGTCCATCTACGCTGGACCGGTTCGTCAGCTTCCTGCAGTGCCTTAATAGACTCTGGGGCGGAGGGCTGTTTTATGGACGAGACCTGGGCTCGGGAACATGACATTCCTCTCAGACAGTTAAGGGAGTCCACGGCCTTGTTCGCCCTGGATGGTAGTCCTCTCCCCAGGATTCAGCGTGAGACGCTACCTTTAACCCTCACTGTTTCTGGTAATCATAGCGAAACCATTTCTTTTTTAATTTTTCGTTCACCTTTTACACCTGTTGTTTTGGGCCATCCCTGGCTAGTTTGTCATAATCCTTCCATTAATTGGTCTAGTAATTCTATCCTCTCCTGGAACGTCTCTTGTCATGTGAAATGTTTAATGTCTGCTATCCCTCCTGTTTCCTCTGTCTCTTCTTCACAGGAGGAGCCTGGTGATTTGACAGGGGTGCCGGAGGAATATCACGATCTGCGCACGGTGTTCAGTCGGTCCAGGGCCACCTCTCTTCCCCCACACCGGTCGTATGATTGTAGTATTGATCTCCTTCCGGGAACCACTCCCCCCCGGGGTAGACTATACTCTCTGTCGGCTCCCGAACGTAAGGCTCTCGAAGATTATTTGTCTGTAGCTCTTGCCGCCGGTACCATAGTCCCCTCCTCCTCTCCCGCCGGAGCGGGGTTTTTTTTGTTAAGAAGAAGGACGGGTCCCTGCGCCCCTGCATAGATTATCGAGGGCTGAATGACATAACAGTGAAGAATCGTTATCCGCTTCCTCTTATGTCTTCAGCCTTCGAGATCCTGCAGGGAGCCAGGTTTTTCACTAAGTTGGACCTTCGTAACGCTTACCATCTCGTGCGCATCAGGGAGGGGGACGAGTGGAAGACGGCGTTTAACACTCCGTTAGGGCACTTTGAATACCGGGTTCTTCCTTTCGGCCTCGCTAACGCTCCAGCTGTCTTTCAGGCATTAGTCAATGATGTCCTGAGAGACATGCTGAACATCTTTGTTTTCGTTTACCTTGACGATATCCTGATTTTTTCACCGTCACTCCAGATTCATGTTCAGCACGTTCGACGTGTCCTCCAGCGCCTTTTAGAGAATTGTCTTTTTGTGAAGGCTGAGAAGTGCTCTTTTCATGCCTCCTCCGTCACATTTCTCGGTTCTGTTATTTCCGCTGAAGGCATTAAGATGGATCCCGCTAAGGTCCAAGCTGTCATTGATTGGCCCGTCCCTAAGTCACGCGTCGAGCTGCAGCGCTTTCTCGGCTTCGCGAACTTCTATCGTCGTTTCATCCGTAATTTCGGTCAGGTGGCAGCTCCTCTCACAGCCCTTACTTCTGTCAAGACGTGCTTTAAGTGGTCCGTTTCCGCCCAGGGAGCTTTTGATCTCCTCAAGAATCGTTTTACATCCGCACCTATCCTTGTTACACCTGACGTCACTAGACAGTTCGTTGTCGAGGTTGACGCGTCAGTGGTGGGCGTGGGAGCCATTCTTTCTCAGCGCTCCCTCTCTGACGACAAGGTCCACCCTTGCGCGTATTTTTCTCATTGCCTGTCGCCGTCGGAACGTAACTATGATGTGGGAAACCGCGAACTGCTCGCCATCCGCTTAGCCCTAGGCGAATGGCGACAGTGGTTGGAGGGGGCGACCGTTCCTTTTGTCGTTTGGACTGACCATAGGAACCTTGAGTACATCCGTTCTGCCAAACGACTTAATGCGCGTCAGGCGCGCTGGGCGCTGTTTTTCGCTCGTTTCGAGTTCGTGATTTCTTATCGTCCGGGCTCTAAGAACACCAAGCCTGATGCTTTATCTCGTCTCTTCAGTTCTTCAGTAGCCTCCACTGACCCCGAGGGGATTCTCCCTGAGGGGCGTGTTGTCGGGTTGACTGTCTGGGGAATTGAGAGGCAGGTAAAGCAAGCACTCACTCAAACTCCGTCGCCGCGCGCTTGTCCTAGGAACCTTCTTTTCGTTCCCGTTCCTACACGTCTGGCCGTTCTTCAGTGGGCTCACTCTGCCAAGTTAGCCGGCCATCCTGGCGTTCGGGGTACGCTTGCTTCCATTCGCCAGCGTTTTTGGTGGCCCACCCGGGAGCATGACACGCGTCGCTTCGTGGCTGCTTGTTCGGTCTGCGCGCAGACTAAGTCCGGTAACTCCCCTCCTGCCGGCCGTCTCAGGCCGCTTCCCATTCCCTCTCGACCGTGGTCTCACATCGCCTTAGATTTTGTCACCGGACTGCCTTCGTCAGCGGGGAAGACTGTTATTCTTACGGTTGTCGACAGGTTCTCTAAGGCGGCTCATTTTATTCCCCTTGCTAAGCTTCCTTCTGCTAAAGAGACGGCACAAATCATCATCGAGAATGTTTTCAGAATTCATGGCCTTCCGTCAGACGTCGTTTCGGACAGAGGTCCGCAATTCACGTCTCAATTTTGGAGGGAGTTTTGCCGTTTGATTGGGGCTTCCGTCAGTCTCTCTTCCGGCTTTCACCCCCAGTCTAACGGTCAAGCAGAACGGGCCAATCAGACTATTGGTCGCATCTTACGCAGTCTTTCTTTTCGCAACCCTGCGTCTTGGTCAGAACAGCTCCCCTGGGCAGAATACGCCCACAACTCGCTTCCTTCGTCTGCGACCGGGCTATCTCCTTTTCAGAGTAGCCTCGGGTACCAGCCTCCGCTGTTCTCATCTCAGTTCGCCGAGTCCAGCGTCCCCTCCGCTCAGGCTTTTGTCCAACGTTGCGAGCGCACCTGGAAGAGGGTCAGGTCTGCACTTTGCCGTTATAGGGCGCAGACTGTGAGAGCTGCTAATAAGCGTAGAACTAAGAGTCCTAGATATTGTCGCGGTCAGAGAGTTTGGCTCTCCACTCAGAACCTTCCCCTTAAGACCGCTTCTCGCAAGTTGACCCCGCGGTTCATTGGTCCGTTCCGTATTTCTCGGATCATTAATCCTGTCGCAGTGCGACTTCTTCTTCCGCGATATCTTCGTCACGTCCACCCGGTCTTCCATGTCTCCTGTGTCAAGCCCGTTCTTCGCGCCCCCGCTCGTCGTCCCCCCCCCCCCATCCTTGTCGAGGGCGCACCCATCTACAGGGTCCGTAGGATTTTGGACATGCGTCCTCGGGGCCGTGGTCATCAGTACCTAGTAGATTGGGAGGGGTACGGTCCTGAGGAGAGGAGTTGGGTTCCCTCTCGGGACGTGCTGGACCGTGCGCTGATCGATGATTTCCTCCGTTGCCGCCAGGTTTCCTCCTCGAGTGCGCCAGGAGGCGCTCGGTGAGTGGGGGGGTACTGTCATGTATTGTCATGTTGTGTCTTGTTTCTGTCCTTTCCCTTCACCCTGTCTCCCTCTGCTGGTCGTTATTAGGTTACCTTTTCTCCCCCTCTTTCCCCCAGCTGTTCCTTGTCTCCTCCTAACTACCTCGTCACCCCTTTTCCCACCTGTTCCCTTTTTCCCTCTGAGTAGTCCTCTATATCTCTCTCTGTTTTTGTTCCTGTCTTTGTCGGATTCTTGTTTGTGTTTTTCATGCCTGAACCAGACTATCGTCATGTTTGCTGCAACCTTGTCCTGTCCTGTCGGAATCTGCCGGTCCATCTGAGCCTACCTATGTTTTGTTATTAAAGAAGTTCTGTTTACGTTAATTCGCTTTTGGGTCCTCATTCACGCACCGTAACAACTTTAAGACACGAAGGTCAGTCAATTCAGAACATTTTAGTTGCAAAAACCATGAAGCGCTATGATGAAACTGGCTCTCATGAGGACCACCACAGGAAAGAAAGACCCAGAGTGAGACACGTCTCACCATCAACTGTTCAGAGGAGACTGTGTGAATCAGGCCTTCATGATCGAATTGCTGCAAAGAAACCACTACTAAAGGACACCAATTAGAAGAAGAATCTTGCTTGGGCCATGAAACACAAGCAATGGACATTAGACCGGTGGAAATCTGTCCTTTGGTCTGATAAGTCCAAATTTGAGATTTTTGAATCTTACCTCTGTCTCTTTGTGAGACGCGAAGTAGGTGAACGGATGATCTCCGCATGTGTGGTTCCCACCGTGAAGCACAGACGAGGTGTGATGGTGTGGGGGGTGTTTTGCTTGTCACACTGTCAGTGATTTATTTAGAATTCAAGGCACACTTAACC